>NW_005871858.1:109220-119965 GCF_000147115.1 Myotis lucifugus
CCCAGCAAGGATCCCCCGAGGTAGAAGCACCCTACAAGAACTGTGTTTGAGCCTGGCGTACTACCTGAAGGAGCCCTGGGTGGTGTTCAAATACCCAGGCCTAAACAGTGAGGCCTTGACTTACGAGTGTCCCAACTAACGAGTTTTTCGAGATACGAGCCGTCTCTCGGCCGATTTTTTGCTTTGAGTTGCTAGCTAAAATTCGGGTTACGAGCCAGCTTCAGATACCCCACCGCTAGTTGGCACAGTGAACATCACAGTGAACGCCACAACATCAGCCCAGCATCACGTGTCTCACTCGTTCACTTTTTGATTTGACATACGAGTAATTTGAGTTACGAGCTCCGCCACGGAACGAATTAAACTCGTAAGTCAAGGCCCCACTGTACATGACCCTTGAATAAATTAATAAAGGGCCCCAGTGAATTAATGATTGGACGTATCGATGCCTTCTCCAAGGCCCTGGAAACACAAAGATGACTGAGGGGATCGGGGCGCCATGGCAGGGCCCCCAGGAGAACTCCCATCAGCGGAGGAATGTGGGTGAACAAACGCAGAGATGGAGATGCCGGGTGCGAGGGAGGTTGGAGGGCGGGTGCCAGTTTGCATCATCCAGAGGAGGCAGCCCAGGGGTCAGCGTGGGCAGCTCACCACTGTCTTTGGTCCAAACACAGCTGTCAGGCTCAACCCTTTTTTTCTTGGCGAGACCAGAGTCTTCCAAAGGCCCCAGTAACGCTCCCGCCAGGGACGGGCAGCTTCCCAGTCACGGCCTTGTGGCTGGCAGCGGAGAAAGGGGCTGAGGGCTGATGCTCCTTAGGGACCCCCCTCTGACTTGTGTGTGACAGCCGCCTGTCCCACGGGAGGACTCAGGGCAGGGGGGTGCATACTGGGTGACTCCCACACGGTGACTCCCACCAGGTAAGTCACACTGACCCACACCCCCGGTGACTCCCATACAAACCAGGACGACTCCCACGGGGTGACTCCCCGCCCCCCGGGACTCAGCAGGCTCTCTGCACAGACGTTTTGATGTGGTGGAGGCGCTGTCCTTTCTGGGTTCAGCTCAGTGACGGGCGTGGAGACGCCACACCGGTTACCAGCTCTCGATCAGACAGTGCCTCAGCCCGGGGGCTGGACCACCACACGTCCTCCTCACTTGGTCCTGGCAGCAGCTGGGAAAAGCACTGTATGAGCCCGAACTACCACCTCTAATAAACACGCAGGTAAGGGAAGAAATCCAGGCCGATGGTCCGAAGCCACAGGCCCTCCAGTCAGGTAGGAAGTGTTTGAAAAGTCCTGGGAGACTCTGTGAGGCCGATGGCGATTGTCCTGGGAGCATTCTGGCAGCCAGATCGCACAGGAAGCTGGCGGACGGAGAATTGTGTCAGCGCCACCCGGGCCCTGGAGCCACAGCCTCTTCTCTCCCTGGACTCATCTCCCTTCCCCGGGACCCCAGCTGTTTCATCCTGTGGGACTTGCCCAGTGGATGTCTGCTCCAGCGAGTCCTCATTCTCAGGAAACTGCAGAATCAGTAGCGCGGGCGGAGCCATGGCCCTGAGTTCCCCTCCTCCAGCTGAGCCCCTCTCACCCTCACTTTCCCGTCTGTACACGACAAGGGTGTGGGAGGACTGCGAGTGAGGTGCTGGACAGAGCAGATCCCAGGGACAGAGGACTGTGGGGGCATGAAAGGCCCTGGTCTAGGGGGAGTGGCCCTGAGCCCCTGCTGTCATCAATGTCTGGGACATCTGGCCCAGCGCATCTACAACCATGGGTGTTGCTATAGCCCCAGGGGTGTTGCTATAGCCCCGGGGACAGATACAGTCTGACCCTTTGTGTTTGGGGGTTACTGTCCCCAAGCCACATCCCATGTCCTCCAGCCCAGGTCTCCAAGCTCTGAAGAGAACCCTGAAGGGCAGAGGGCATCAGGACTGCCTCCTCTGGGCTCCCTCGGGAGGTGGTCCTGGCCCCTTCCCCTGTCCTCGGGGCCGGCAGAGGCCCTGGCCCCGCAGGCTTGGTGAATGCTCACTGCTGAGTGGATGGCGTTGGTCTCGTGGTTATAGACATGCGCCCAAATACCTGAGAACGTCCTAGGAATCACTGAGAATGTGTCACCCGAGGGGGCTCTATAGACATCCATCCGGGCGAGGGCCTTGCTGTGAGGCATGTCCGCAGCCTCAGAGGTGACTGTGGGATGGGGACACACTGAGTGTTCTGTTACTCTTATGCAACCCTCTCCATAGCTTACCCCACTCTTCAACCTCAAGCACCACTGCCTTCAGGGGAAACTGTGGTGGCCCTCAGGCATCTCAGAGGGGACCAAAGCTTGTGAACTACTGTCCCCAAGATGACCTAAGTCCTTTTCAAGTTTACCAAGCTCTGACTGCGTAACTATGAGTTATATTCGCCATGCTACTCTTAGTACAGACACTGAAATATTAAAGAAGCCAATAATTAAATCTAACTTTGAACCCATCACAGCTCCAGCAGTAAGGAGCTGAGCCACGTGACTGCTTCTGAAACATCCACACGGTGCGGGAATGTCCTCACCGGTTCTCCCGTTGCCAGCAGGTGGGCTCTGTGAAGACAGCCTGAGCTGTGTCACCTTACTACACCTGCAGGGACACTTCCAGCAGCTCACAGAGGTTTCCTCAACTGTCTCCCCTCTTCTAGGCCCAGATAAACACTCATTTTAAAGAGGTTGGTGTCTGTTTCATTATTAAATGCTATCTTTGCTGATGTGAAGTCAGGGTAGTGGTTGCCCCTCTCAGGGCTGAGAGTCACTGACTAGAAAGAAGTATAGGGATGATATTTAGGGCTGTGGGTACTGGTTGTATGGATGATTTCAGTCCATGAAAATTAATTGATTTATACACTTATTATTTGTATGCATTTCTGTAACTATACTATTCATTAATGCATTTTAATTAGAAAATAATGAGGGATTGAACTTTATATAATGATATAATTATATTAAGAGATTTTTTTAATGTTGAACCATCTTTACACTCTTGAGTAAACCTCTCTTTTAGCATGGTGAATGAATGTGTTAATACATGCTGAATTTGGTAGAGATTTCTATCTATTCTAAATAGGGAAATGAGTCTACAATTTTCTTGTTCTGTTCTTATACAAGTTTGGAATTGCAGTTAAACCATGAGCTGGGCAATGTGATATCCTCTTATGCTTCTTGGTTATAACTGAAATAATATAAGAGATAACTCTCCATTGATAGTTTAGTAGAATCTACAAGTTTTCTGAATTTAGATTTTTATTGGAGGAGGGAGTGTAACTATTCTTTCTATTTATTGAGTGTTGTTGAAGTTGGAGTTTTTCATTACCCCCTCAACTATAGCATTTTATAAACTTCAAAAAAAGTGTCAACTTTTTTAGGGTGTTTAAGTGCATTAGCATAGTTTCTTCCTGAATTTTATTTCATGTTTTCTGTTTGAAACTCTTTCCCATCTGGAATTTATTTTGAGTTAAAGTGAGATTGTGGTTTTAGTTTTTTATTTTCCCACATGGCTACCCAGTTGTCCCCACATAACTTATTCAATAATACATCTTTTCCTCAGGGAAGCTGACTGATGTCAAAGAGGAAGCTGAGAGTGGCAGCTTCATTGTTTACTGGTAACATCAATGGATTAGAAGGCACTGGGATAGACAGTGAAGATGTGAGCCCCTTGCCACTTCTTCCACTGTGAAGATAGAACAAAAGAATAAAAATCCAGGTAAGCATGCCCACACAGACCCCTGTGGCCTGGCTCTGATGGAAGGGAGGCCCTGGGGAACTAGCCAGGGGTGTCAATCACACAGCAGGGAGCTCAACCCCAGCACATACTGTGGTACTTAGGATATGAGGCTGTTAGAACAGCAGAGCCTGTGTCCCTCCGTTTCCTCCCTCTGTGTTTTATTCTGCAATGTCATAACAAATGACAGCCAATCCCAAAGTCAGAAAGTGCCTGTGACTTACTTTCCAACCATGTTGCAGTGAACCCCCAAGGCTCCAGAGAGGGGGGACTAGCCTTCCACAGCAGCAGAGAAATGACAGGTTCCATCTCAGAAGCTCCCTGATCCAAGCAAGCCTCAGCTATACTTCCGCCAGCTTGGGCCGATAGAACAGTGAACCCTGCCTGCATGATGCAAATCCAAAACATGAATGAATGACCTGGATTGTTTTCCGAGTATTCACAGTGCGGTGTGGAGGAACAAACAGGAAAGACTAGTCACTCTTCCAAAGACCACTTCCCCCCACCCCACATTGTCTCCGTTAGGAAGCATTCAGCTAGGAATCATACCCCTCCAGCATTCCACAGAAGGACAGAAGAGGGAAAGTAACCCTTCACACTGGAAGGACTATCCTTCCCTTCAGGCTTATTGGGCCATTTAGGTACAGTGACCACTCCTGAAAAATACTGCACTGTATGTATATATCACATTTAGCTTATCCATTCATTTGTTGATGAACACTTAGGTTGTTTCCACATTTTGGATAATGTGAATAATGCTGCAATGAATATTGACATGCAAATATCTCTATGAGTCCCTGTTTTCAATTCTCTGGGGAGAATTTCAATACCTGGGAGCAGAATTGTTGAGTCATAGAGTACCAATCTATAATAATAAAAGCATAATATGCTAATTAGACCGGACATCCTTCCGGATGACCTTCTGAATGAAACCGGGGCTGTGAGGGAAGCCCAGGTCCCGGGTGCCAGGGGGAAGCCAATGCAGGCAGCCGAGGGAAGAAAAGCCTACTTTTGCATGAATTTTGTGCATCGGGCCTCTAGGACTTCCATGTTTAGCTTCTTGGGGAACTGCCACAATATTTTCCACAAGGGCGACCTCTTGCATTCCCACCAGCAATGAACAGGGGTTCCAATTTCTCCACAACTTCATCAACACTTGTTACTTTCCTTTTTAAAAAATCATAGTCATCCTCGTGAGTGTAAAGTGGTACTTTATTGTGGTTTTCATTTGCATTCTTCTAGTGACTAATGGTGTTCAGCACCTTTTCATATATTTACTGACCATTTGTATATCTTCTTTAGAGAAATATTTACCCTAGTTCTTCACCCATTTTTGCCAATTGCTTTTCCAAATAACAAGGGTTGTTTGCCTTGTTGTTGAGTAGTTGAAGTTCTTTATGAAGTATGGATAGTAAACCCTTACCAGATAGAAGATTTGAAAATATTTTTCCCACTCTAGTTTTTTGTTTGTTTGTTTCACTTTCTTGATAATATCCTTTGATGCATAAAAGTTTTTATCTATATTTTTCATAATTTTGGTGTCATTCCTAAAAATGAAAATTTAGTTCTTAAATTTAGGACACTGATCTATTTTTATTTAATAGTTGTATAAAAGTGTAAGGGAGGAGTTCAACTTCATTTTTAAATTTTTGCATTAGAAACAAAGATATCTCAAATTTATTTGTTAAAGGAATGATTTTTTTCCTATTGAATGGACTTACCACTCTTGTCCAAACTGAATTGCCTATAGATGTATGAGTTTATTTCTGAATTCTCAATTCTATTCCACTTGTCCATATAAAGCTTTATACTGGTCTTACTTATTTTAAATACTGTAGCGTCTTTATAGTAAGTTTTGAAATTTGGAAGAGTGAGAATTCTAACTTTGTCAAGAAAATTTGGGCAAGAAAGTATTTTCAAACTTTGTTGGTTAAAATTATATTCCTACACATTTTATTCTTTTAAATACTCTTTTATATGAAATTACTTTATAATTTCCTTTGTGAATTTTTCACTGCTGGTGTACAAAAATACAACTATTTTTGTGTTAAACTTGTACCTGCAAACTTGCTGAATTACTTTATTAGCTCTAATAGTTTTTGAAAGTTAATAATTAACTCTTGGAAAAGTTAAATATTGCACAAAAATGAAATACAATCATAGAGCATAAGTAGAATTAGCTACAAAAATATTTACATAAAAAAAATGCAATGTTGCCGAAACTGGTTTGGCTCGGTGGATAGAGCGTCGGCCTGCGGACTGAAAGGTCCCAGGTTCGATTCCGGTCAAGGGCATGTACCTGGGTTGTGGGCACATCCCCAGTGGGAGATGTGCAGGAGGCAGCTGATCGATGTTTCTCTCTCATCGATGTTTCTAACTCTCTATCTCTCTCCCTTCCTCTCTGTAAAAAATCAATAAAATATATTTTTTTTAAAAAATGCAATGTAAACATTGAATATTGGGAAGAACCAAGATGGCAGCACAGGTAAATGCCGGTAAATGCCTGTACTCGCTGCCTCCCACAACCACATCAAAATTACAACTAAAAGACAGAACAACCATCATCCAGAACTGCCTGAAAGCTGGCTGAATGGAAGTCCTACAAATAGAGAAGTAAAGAAGAAAGCACATTGAGACTGCTATGAGACTTAGGGGAGGGGTGCTACAGGATATAATGATTTTCTTTCCTAATGTTAGTCCAGGGTTTTGTTTTGTTTTTAAGCAGGTGTTCTTTTTTAAAAATAAATTTGAAGGGTGTGGCATCATGCTATAACAGTGGTTCTCAACCTTCCTAATGCCACGACCCTTTAATACAGTTCCTCATGTTGTGGTGACCCACAACCATAAAATTATTTTCATTGCTACTTCATAACTTTAATTTTGCTACTGTTATGAATCATAATGTAAATATCTGATATGCAGGATGTATTTTCATTGTTACAAATTGAACATAATTAAAGCATAGTGATTAATCACAAAAACAATATGTAATTATATATGTGTTTTCCGATGGTCTTAGGCAACCCCTGTGAAAGGGTCATTTGGCCCCCAAAGGGGTCGCGACCCACAGGTTGAGAACCGCTGTGCTATAAGGATGACTTAATACATGATAACTAAATCTATGGACACCTACTATATGCTAGTTACTAGAACATGCATTCTCTTACTTATAATATCTTAGTAATCACAATAGCAGTATGAGCATATTCATCCTATCTAATAAAAGAGAAACATGGTAATTAGCTGTACCTCCACTACCCTTCCCATTGGCTAATCAGGGTGATATGCAAATTAACTGCCAGCCAAGATGGTGGCTGGCAGCCAGGCAGCTTGAAGTGAACAGGAGGCTTGCTTGCTTCAGTGACGGAGGAAGCCAACGTTCCCCGCCTGCCGCTGCCGGCCTCTGAGCTTGCAGTTTGAAACATTGTTACAAATATAGAAGCTAAACAAAACCCCAGAAACCTGCTTTCAGCCAGCTGGGATCTCAGAGCTGGAGTTGAAACAGTGTTTCGATTATAGAACCCAAACAAACCAGATACCTGCTTTCAGCAGCCGAGGCCTCAGAGCTGGAGCCAAGCCTCGGAGCTAAAGCTGGCCCAGAATAAAAAAAAAGAAAAAAGAAAAAAAGGAGCGGTTGGGAGCTTCAGTCACCCGCCAGCCTGAAAACGGCCCTCAGCCCCTCACCCAGGCTGGCCAGGCACCCCAGCGGAACCCTCACCCTGATATGGGACATGCTTCAGGGCAAACCAGCCAGCCCCCACCCATGCACCAGGCCTCTATCCTATATAATAAAAGGGTAATAGGCAAATTGACCCTTACAGCAGAACAACTGGGAATGGCTGGTCACTAGGACACACACTGACCACCAGGGGGCAGACACTCAATGCAGGAGCTGCCCCTTGCTGGTCAGTGTGCTCCCACAGGGGGAGCTCTGCTCAGCCACAAGCCAGGCTGACAGCTGCCAGTACAGCGGTGGTGGTGGGAGCCTCTCCCGCCTCCTCAGCAGCGCTAAGGATGTCCGACTGCAGCTTAGGCCTGCTCCCTGCTGGCAAGTGGGCATCCCCCAAGGGCTCCCAGGCTGCCAGAGAGATGTCTGACTGCCAGCTTAGGCCCAATCCCCCGGGGAGCGGGCCTAAGCCAGCAGGTGGTCATCCCCCAAGGGGTCCCAGACTGCAAGAGGCTACAGGCCGGGCTGAGGGACTCCCCCCCCCCCCCAGTGCACAAATTTTTGTGCACCGGGCCTCTAGTTTGTTAATAAGGACAGAATCTCAAACCCAGCAGAAGCCAAGCTGACAGAGACCAACTCTGGAGCATATTGCACAAATGTCCTTTTCCCTGGAAATTGCATTAGCATCTTACTTGTTTCTTACTACTACCCCACCTCCCCTCAACTCTGCTTTTCCACCCAGACCAGCAAACACATTTGCTGATTCATAACTGGCTTCTAGGTTTTATTCTGAAAAGATCTGTCTACACCAAGTTCATAAATATGCCCATCAAAAAGGAAATGGAAGATAACTTTAGGGGCTCACACTAGCCAAAGACAGGGCAATTAAAGCATCAAAAAAGGAAAAATTCTATAACTAACTAAAATATGTAAACTCCAGGAGTTTAAAATATCCATGACTGAATGCAGGATTTATGGGAACCCTGTCCTATCTTTGCAACTTTTCTGTAAATCTAAGACTATTGTATAATTAAAATGTTTATTTTAAAACTCAGACATGAAAAGCTATAGACTGTATAATTCTATGCATTTGACATGTCCAGAATAGGCAAATCACAGTCAGAGTACAGGGGAGTGGCTGCCCAGGCTGGCAGCCAGGGCAGGGGGCCGGCTGTTTGATGACAGTGGTTTCCATGAGGATAATGGAAATAGTCTGAAGCTAAATAGTAGTGATGGCTTCACAGTCTTGTGAATGTACTAAATGTCACTGAACTGTACACTTTACAATGATTAAAGTTGTAAATTTTATCTTATGTATGTTTAGTACAATAAAAAAGGGAAAAAATAGAATGGATACATATACAGCAAAATATAAAACTACTAGAGGCCCAGTGCATGGATTCGTGCACCGGTGGGGTCCCTCAGCCTGGCCTGTGCCCTCTCGCAATCCAGGACCCCTCAGGAGATGTCAGAGAGCCGGTTTTGGTCTGATCTGTGAAAAGAAAACAGACAAACTAACCTTCTGTTTTATCAGTAAAATCATGATATGTGTCCCTGAGCCAAAATGGCTATCTATTACCAAATGTGCCTTCTCATGGCTAGGGCTGTGTATGTATGCGTCCATTGAAGGCACTGCGGTAAGTCACCTTATAAGGTGGCCTTATTTAATCAGCATCCCTCTCCACAGATGTGTCACAAAGACTGTCAGGGATCTTGTGACTTGGCCAATGTCACCCCACTAACAAGTGGTGAAGCTTGAATTTGAACTGAGTGAATCTGATGTACAGCTTCCATGGATGCTGTGGGAAGGACGGTGTTGACCGTAGTGCCCTACCTTGTCCCTCCTCAGGAACATGAGGGCGCCCTGCCTTTCTCTAAGTCTCCTGCACACACTTGAACAGGATCCCCGGCAGAGGGGGGAGGAAGTCCTAGATAAGAATGTTGGGGCAGGTATATTTGATCTGTCTCGGTGGCTCACTACACAAAACCTGGGGCTATGGCTTTAAGGGGTACAGTGGCTGAAGAGTGAGATGTGGTCATACAGGCTCTCCACCTAAGTGAATAATGAGGCACAAACACTGAGAAGCCCAAACCTAAGTGGCTTCCTTTGCACTGACTTGAACTGCACGCATCATTAGCGCTCGTCTGTTACTCTGAAACATGTCCCAGCTCAGAGTAAGACCCTTTGTTTTAAGCTGCATTTTATAACTCAGATCCCTGGGGGAGACGGATGCTGTAATGCCCAGTCTGCACCCACTGGGTCCTCGTAGCCTCCCCTGAGAATCAGTACATTCTGGTGTCATTAAATCTGAGTTTATAAGGACATTTATAAAACAAAACAAACAAACATACAACACCTCATTGATCCCTGTAGGTGGTTGCTAGGGAATCAATACATTTTTCTAAAAACTTATAAAGGGCAAAAATCAAGCATTTTTTGTCCTTCCTGCATAAACTGCAGTTTAGAATAACTAAGGGAAATCTCTCCTTATTAAAGAACTCCATCTATTAAATGCAAAATGAGTTAGAGAATATAAAAAGCACCATTTTTCAACTCCTTATGAAATCAGGGATCTAGGTAATGACTAAAGATGGGTGCTGAGATGATAGGGGAAGAGTCAGTGAGGTGGTTTAAAAGATGGTTCAGGCTGAAAACAGGACCTACCCACAGGGACAGGCAGGACCACAGGACACCACGTGCCACCTGATGTGGCACAATAGGGTCCCCAGCACCCCTTACCACCCTGCAAAGAGAGCAAGCCTGAGCCCACTCAAGCCTCTAGACCTGACTGCGAGTTTATAAGAAACATGGGAGAGGGGATAGCATCTCAGAGGACACCAGGCTGCAGCAATGAGCCCAATCCTGAGCATGGAAATCCTGCAAGACATATCCCTGGATTTCTTAAACAAAAAGGAGGGAATAAAGAAAAGAGCAGGGAGACTAGAAAATACATAAGAGATAAATCCAACAGATGCAGCAGATGGACCCTGTTTGGATTCTGATTCAAATTTGTCAGAGACAAAAAGGCGTGTTTGAGACAATCAGGGAAATTTAAAAGCACTCTGATATTAAAGAATAAATATTTATTTTGATAGGTTCCTTTTCATATTGAGGCTATGCTTAAAATATAGGCTATAAACACATATGGAAGCAGTTATTCATGAAATAATATGACATATAGAATTTATATTAAAATACTCCAGAAGAGGATGGATAAAATGAGATTTATCACATGTAATGAGTACATGAGGATAAGTGTTCTCTCTATTCTTGGTATGTTTCAAAATTTTCCATAATAACAGATTAAAGTCAATTTTAAAATGCAGAAAAG
>NW_005871858.1:126211-128256 GCF_000147115.1 Myotis lucifugus
ACCTCCACCATCACCAGCAACACTAAGCCAACACACACACAACTGACCCTAAAACCACCAACACCTGCACCAACATCAACACCAGACACGGCTACCCTTTTCACTGCCACTACCAACAATAACACAAAAAAACAGCATGAGTATTATTATTATCATCAAAAAGACCAAGGTTTGCCTCAAATGGCAGTACCACTTTTTTTTAAAAGGGGGATAAAGGAGCCTAAGATAAAATTGCAAAGTAAGAGGAGAATGGGCAATCAAGACATAGAGAGGAGGATGGTAATAAAACGCCAGGTGTGAACTGATGCCTCCGCATCAGGAGTGTTCAGTTAGCCCAAGCCCTAGCGGAGGTCAGGCTTGGAATGTAACTCCTGGACCCGGGAGGTCCCAGGTAGCCCTGGAGCGGCACGTAGAGAGCCCTGTCCTTACTTTCTCCTCCACCCACTCCCACCAACGCGACCCTCTTCTTGCTCTGCTAGCCCCCTTCCCTGTCTGCCCTCCCAGGCCTGAACCCACCCACCCTGGGCCTGGCTTAGCCCAGCCAGTTCAAAACCAAGTTGGGTTGGTGGGGCCCCGCACCTGTCTTGGGTCACACAGAGTCTCAGGTGGGGACTCAGAGAGCCGGGTTCTAGCCACATGGCTCTGCCATGGACCCAGCCTTGGTTCAACACTGACCCCAGGTGAGACAGGGGAAGTGCATCCCCACACACAGAGCTGGGGATGCCTGAGGATGGACTAGAAAGTGAGGTCCAAGGGACAGTAAGTGCCTGTAGTACCAGCTAAAGACGACCCACTGAACTAATGGTGGCGCGCCAGGAGGAGGTTGGCCAGGAAAGTACAGATGAGCTTGGAGAGGTTGAAACCACTTCCTTATGCCTTCACTGGCTCCCCCAGGAATTAGCTGTATGAGCTCAGGCACGCCACCGAGCCCAATAAGCCTCGCTTGGCTTCATCTGCAAGGTGGAGGGGGCTGTCACAGCCGCAGCTGGTGGCCCTGGGCTCCTCGAAGCCTGCCTGCAGAACCCATGGGACAGGCTGGAGGCCAGGCCTATGTCTGGAGCCACCCAGAGGATTCTCCTATCGATGGGAGCTTCTATTCACTTCAACCAGACACTGCCTTAAATTTCTGCTGCCAGACTTCATTAGGGCCTAGGTTTGCCAGAGCCATAAAGGTGGGTGGTGGTGGCGGGGCGGGGGGGTCCTTTGGAAATGGGGTGTGAAATAAGGTAAAGAAAACATTTAATGGAACTAGAATCAAGTCAGCTAAGTACCTTATTAATAGTTTTCATTCCTCGTCATGCTGCTATTAAATGCCTCCCGATTCTGCTGCCTCTGGGGTCCTGCCTGCAGTCCAGCAGCTCCCACCCGCAGTGGGCACCCTGTTGGCAGATTGGTGCTGGTTCTGGGCCCGCTCATGGAACTGCTTCTTTGACCTGGGGGCTCTGGTTCACCAAGAAAAGTGAGGGTGGTGAGCTCCTAACCAACCAGGTCATCGCTACAGCGGGTGGCACAGGGCCCCCACTGAGCATGCAGGACCTTGTTCTGTGGGGAAAGGAGAAACACAAACAGCTGCCGTGTCCCCCAGGACGCCAACCCTGCAGGGAGGTTACAGGTGGTAAAGTGAGCTGTCAGTCAGGCCTGGCAGAGGCACCAGGGTCCTGAAGGCGCCTGTGAACGCGAGTGTGAGAAAGAGATGCCTGGTCTACCTCCAGGAGCGGCCTGGTGCCAGGCACATGGCACATGTCCTCTCGCCGGCCTGCCAGGTCTGTCCTGGCGCGTGTGTGTGGCAGGGGGGCGAGAGCAGGGGGAGATGTGGTGTGCGGGTGAAGCAGATCAACACCCCATGGCCAGATGCACTGCTAGCAAGCCCACCCCACATCCCCGCATCCAGCAAAGGCTTACTGAACCCTGATGTTCGGTCTGCGCCGGATTCAGACCCTCCCTACCCAGTGGCTGTTCACGAAGACCCTCCCTTCCCCCCTGTGTATGATGCCCACGTGAGCTCAGTTCCGCAGTGAGAGTTGGCCACCCAGCTGCTGCTGTCA
>NW_005871858.1:128796-131664 GCF_000147115.1 Myotis lucifugus
AGGCTAGCCGGGAGGGAGGACAGTGGCTGCCGACCTGCGGGCCAGCCCTGGCTTATCACTTAGCCAGTCGCCTCAGCCACCGAGGACTTTTCGACCTCCTGATGCCCACACTGACGTGCAGGTACAAAGGCGCCAGGCCCTATTGCAGAATGGTGGCCTGAAAGACGCCTTAGAGATCCCAGGGCCAGGAATGCTGTTCTGGAAACCTCCCGCCATAGCAGTAATGACACTGAGCACCAGTTATTGCTTCCCATGTCGCCGGTGTTTTACATACCCTACCCCATGAAGGAGGTTGTTTTGGTGAGCCCACATTACACACGAGGAAACTGAGCACAGAGACATAAAATAACTCGCCCAGTATCACACAGCGATGAAGTGGCCGAGCTGGGATTTGAGCTCCGGTGGAATGGCTAAGTGCACTCCCAAGTCTGGGCCACACCACTCCTCCCTCTCTGGCTGACAACTGGCTACCTGAGAGCACCGCAGAACTGCCTGGGGAAGGGAATTGTGATGCATCAGCTATGGAGGGTGGGCTATGCGGACACCCAAGACAAATGTCTTTGAGGCCCCTGCCTACCGGTGGCTGTGGTTAGCCCCTCAGCTCAAAGACTTAATGTGGACACCTCTCTGCTGGGGGCACAATAACTATCACTGCCCCCCACCCTCCCTACCCCTCACCCCCCGCATCCCTACTCCTCAGCCACAGCCCGGCCGGTGACCTCCCAGCTCCTAAAACCTCGGGGAGACTTAAAATTGCTGCCAGTGGACTTCCGTTCCTATCCTAGCGTGACCCCTTGTTAACTATGTCATGTCACACAACAGCTACTGTCATGGACCTAACCCCCTGCAGTGAGGGGTGTGAGGGGCTGCCCTAAGGGCTTTACACACAACCCTTTGCTCTTCCATCTGCACAGACACCTGTGACTTGGCCCCACTTCGTGCCAGGCCTGGAAACATGAACAAGCCTGGGACTGGAATTGAGGTCAGCGTGACTCCAAAGCCTGGGCCCTCTCAGCCCACGAAGCTGTGTGCATGCTGTGTCACAGTCACTATTGTATTCTGCTTAATAATTCCAACCTTCCAGAACATTCTCACAGTCATATCCTACGTGGCTCTGCCACTTGCCCTGAGTCACTTGCCCTCTCAAATCACAGTTCTCTCAATTAGAAGACAATGAAATCCAATATTAACATCCCTTCACGTATCATCTTCTCATTATTGTAACAACCAGAGAGGGAGGCAAGCCATGATTGATTCTCCATTTTATAAAAGAAGGAGCTAAAGTGTGGAGAGTTCCTTCTTTCAATCAACCAACCTGTTGGAATAGTGCCTATGGGGACTATAGTTGGAACATGGTGACTATGAGGAACAGAGGACAACAGCAAACATAACAAAAGAGCAACAGTCTGAAATCTTGAAGCATTACCATGTGCCAAGCACTGCATTGTATTTTATCTCATTTAATCTAATCCTCACACACAGCAGCTCTGTAAGGTAACTATTACTACTACCCTCCAGTCAGGACTTACACAGAATCACTGTATAAGGGTGTCTAGTTCTGTTACTTTGGCTCTGTGTTGCATTCGTTCACTTATTTGTTCATTCCTCATTTCTTTGAGAGCCTGCTGTATGTCAGACACAGCATTCAGACCTGGGAACACAGTGGAAACAAGAAAGACAAGGACCTGCCCCAAGGTAGCTTACAGACCCCGGTGACACACCAGGTACAGTCCCCAAATCCTGCAAAGCCCAGGTCAGGGTAGCCTGGGAATGGGTGGAGATCCGGTCCACTAGTGCCTGGCTTTCTCCTGGTCTCCAGCAGGATGCTGTTTAGCAAGGCTCACTAAAAATCTGCCTGACTTCATAGCACGAACTTCTTGTTTCCTTGACTGGGTCTTTTTTTTCTCATACACAACCAGCCTTATTTTAATATACATCCAAAGACAGAGTAAAAATGGCACACTTTTTTTTTGAGAGTATTACAGATGTCCCCGTTTTCCTCCCCAATTACCACTCTCCACCCAGTTCCAGCCCCACACTAGGCCTTCACCACCCTATTGTCTCTGTTCATAGCTAATGCTTATCCTCTATAATAATAAAAGTGTAATATGCTAATTAGACCGGACGTCCTTCCGGACGACCTTCCTGACAAAGCCACAGCGGCAGGGGCCAAGGCAGAGGCGGCTGCCGTGGCTGGCAGGGGCTGAGGCAGCCACTGTGTTGGCGGGGGCCAAGCCCCTTGCATGATTTTCATGCATCAGGCCTCTAGTATATAATAAAAGCCTAATATGCTAAGAAATATCCTAATATCCTGAGGATGGACTAGAAAGTGAGGTCCAAGGGACAGTAAGTGCCTCTAGTACCAGCTAAAGATGACCCACTGAACTAATGGTGGCGCGCCAGGAGGAGGTTGGCCAGGAAAGTACAGATGAGCTTGGAGAGGCTGAAACCACTTCCTTATTCCTTCACTGGCTCACCCAGGAATTAGCTGTGCAAGCTCAGGCACGCCACCAAAGCCCAATAGGCCTCGCTCGGCTTCTTTATCTGCAAGATGGAGGGGACTGTCACGGCCGGTGGCCCTGGGCTCCCCGCATCTTGCCTGCAGAACCCATAGGACAGGCTGGAGGCGAGGCTTATGTCTGGAGCCACCCAGAGGATTCTCCTATCGATGGAAGCTTCTATTCACTTCAGCCAGACACTGCCTTAAATTTCTGCTGCCAGACTTCATTAGGGCCTAGGCTTGCCAGAGCCATATGGGGCAGGGCGGGGGGGGGGGGGGGGCGCCTAGGGGTAGGGGGGGGAACCCTTTGAAAAGGAGGGGGAAAAAAAGGAAAAAAAAACTTTTATGGAAATAAAAACAAGGCCGCC
>NW_005871858.1:131907-181797 GCF_000147115.1 Myotis lucifugus
ACAGGGGCCCCACTGAGCATGCAGGACCTTGTTCTGTGAGGAAAAGAGAAACTCAAACAGCTGCCATGTCCCCCAGGCCGCCAACCCTGGAGGGATTGATATTCTAAGGCCGCTCAACCGCTCACTATGATGTGCACTGACCACCATGGGGCAGATACTCAATGCAGGAGCTTCCCCCTGGTGGTCAGTGTGCTCCCACAGGGGGAGCACCACTCAGCCAGAAGCCGGGCTCAAGGCTGGCGAGCACAGCAGCAGTGGTGGGAGCCTCTCCCACCTCCACAGCAGTGCTAAGGGTGTCCAACTGACAGCTTAGGCCCGCTCACAGGGAGCAGGCCTAAGCCATCAGTCAGACATCCCCTAAGGGCTCCTGGACTGGGAGAGGGCACAGGCTGGGCTGAGGAACCCCACCAAGTGCACAAACTTTGTGCACTGGGCCTCTAGTATACATATAAAATCTTTGGTTAATCTCTTCCAGGCCCCCCAACCCCCTTCCCTCTGAGATTTGTCAGTCTGTTCCATGTTTCCATGCCTCTAATTCTATTTTCTCATCAGTTTATTTTGTTCATTAGATTTCTTATTCATTTATTTTGATTTTTAGGTTCAATTGTTGATAGATATGTATTTGTTGCCTTATTCTTCTCCTCCTCCTCCTCTTCCTCCTCCTCCTCCTCCTTTTCCTCCTCCTCCTCCTCCTCCTCCTCCTCCTCCTCCTCCTCCTCCTCCTCCTTTTTTCTCCTCCTCTTCTTAAAGAATACTCTTCAACATTTCATGTAATCTGGTTTGGTGGTGATGAACTCCTTTAGCTTTTTCTTGTCTGGGAAGCTCTTTATCTGATCTTCAATTCTAAATGATAGCCTTGCTGGGTAGAGTAATCTTGGGTGTAGGTCCTTGCTATTCATCACTTCAAATATTTCCTGCCATTTCCTGGCCTGCAAAATTTCTATTGAAAAATCAGCTCAGTCATATGGGCGCTCCTTGTAGGTAACTAAGTGCTTTTCTCTTGCTGCTTTTAAGATTCTCTCTTTGTCTTTAAAGACAAAGGCATTTTAGTTATGATGTGTCTTAGGATGGGCTTCTTTGGGTTCCTCTTGTATGGAACTCTCTGTGCTTCCTGGATTTGTAAGTCTATTTCTTCCATCAGGTAGGGGAAGTTTTCTGACATTATTTCTTCAAATACATTTTCATTATCTTGCTCTCTCTCACTCTCCCTCTCTCTCTCTTCTCTTTCTGGCAAATGTTGGTACACTTAAAGTTGTCCCAGAGGCTCCTTACACTATCTTCATATTCTATCTTTATATTTTTGGATTATTTTTTCTTTTTGCTCTTCTGATTTGGTGGTTTTTGATTCCTCATTTCCAAATCATTGATTTGATTCTTGGAATCCTCTCCTCTACTGTTGAATAATAAAGAAATTATTCTTTATTTAACTTAGTGCATGCTTAGTTTCTGACTGGTCCTTCCTCATGTCTTTGACATTCTCATTAAGATCTTTGAAAGTCTCACCAAGATGGTGCCATAGGTAGATGCTGGTACTCGCTGCCTCCCACAACCACATCAAAATCACAACTAAAATACAGAACAACCATTCAGAACTGCCTAAAATCTGGCTAAATGGAAGTCTTACAACTAGATAAGTAAAGAAGAAAGCACATTGAGACTGGTAGGAGGTGCAGAGGCATTCAACAACCATATGTGCCATTTTTTTTATCAGAAGGGAGATCATTTGTGTTGAGGCAGCCAGGGAGAAGCAGGGGATCCCAACCCCACAGTAGACCCTCAGCCCAGGGTTCCAGGGCTTGGAAGAGATGTCCCTATAACTTCAGGCTCTAAAAACCACTGGGGATTGTGGCTGAGTGACACGGAGGCTGCTAGAGTCCCAGGTGGTCCTCTTAAAGTGCCCAAGCACACACTTATATGGTATCACTTCCTCTGAGCTCTAGCACTGGGTAGCAGCTTTGGGGGAATCCAGAGACATACTGGGAGGAACTGGACTGTCTGTCATCAGGGCAGGAACTTGGGGATATCTTTCTCCAAGACAAGTGTGTGTGCAGGGGTCATTGTTCCTGTTTTGGGACCTCCACCATTGCAGAGCTGACTGGCAATCATATCTGAGTTTCCATCAGCCTGGCCCTCACTGTTCATTTAGTCTTGGTGATTCCCTGAGACACCCGCCCCCCCCCCTCCATCCAATTTGCAGCCCCACACAAACTGTTTGCAGCTGCTTTTCCATATGAATGGCCAATCCTGGCTCAGACTTCAAACCTTGCTAAAATCTCTCAAACAAGCTGTAGCTGGCCTCATCATACCCCATACCTATCAACAAAAGACCCAAGACCCTGCACTTAGCACCAGCCTGCCTTGCTTCACAGCTGGGCCTCACCTGAGCACTTCTTAGCCCAATACAAGTAGCAGCCATCTGCAGCTTGCTCTGTAGTTCCTGCTGGGTAGCCCCAGGAAATGGCTGGCTTTGCACCTCCCAGGAGACCCTAGAGCCAGTGCACCTGGTGGTGGACAGCTTTAAACCATACCAGATTATAGCTCTACACATATACAAGCGACACACTCAAGGGGCAGACTCAGTGGGCCAAAACCTCACTAAAACAAGTCCTGTTCCATAGGAGTGACTCCTGCACAGCAGTTCTTCCACTGTAGTTGCAGCTGGTCCTCACAGCCATTTGGCCTGGAGGTCAACTCCTCCCAGTGACACCAACAGCAATCAAGGCTCAACTACAACAAGACTGTGCACACAACCCACCCAGGGGCTCAGCACATCTAGAGTGCCCAGCTCAGGTGACTGGGGAGACTGAGCCCTACAAGACACCTAATATACAAAGCCACTCTACCAATTCCAGGAGACATAACAGCTCTACCTAATACATAGAAACAAACACACAGAAGCAGCCAAAATGCAGAGACAAAGAAACATGTTACAAATGAAAGAAATGAAAGCAAGCAAACTACTGGATACAGAGTTCAAAAGAAAAATGGCACACTTTTAATGAAGAAGAAAAAGATGAGGACAAAAACATGCAAAGTAGCTTACTAAATTTCAGGCTGGCATTTAAACCTATTCATGTGATTCAAGCTCATTTACTTCTCTTGAGGTTGGGTGACAAGAACATATATTTCCTTGGAAATGTAGCACACTAAAGCCATTACAAGTAAAGACCTGAAAAATCACACTCTTATCTTGTGATGATTTATGAGATTCCTCATTTTCTCCAGATGACTGAATCCCAGATTTGAGACAGGGCTGGCCATGTTGACATCCCAAACTCTAACTGTGTGATATAAATTATAAAATTCTTATCTCTGAAATCCAGCCCATGAATCCATCTGCCCTCCTGGGCTCCCTAAACTGTCTGGGCTTCTGCATCCAGTTCAACATCATTCTTATTCCTGCTGGACCTCCATTCTTGGTACTAACCACCACAGAGGCCCAGGATTCACCTGAGACATCTTGTTCTCACATGCCCTAACCTCACCTGTCAGTCATCTGATCCTTAAATTACACTTGCTCATATTTCCTCAAATGCTTTTTTTTCCCTCCAGCCCAGGACCAGAGTCCCTCCAGCATCCTGCTCACTTATCTCCCTGCTTCCAGCTGCCCCACCAATTCTTTCTATTGTGTCCACAGTAATTTTTAAGCCATAATCTGATTGTAAAGGTCAGTTTCTCAGCCCACTTCTTAGTCTCAAATGTCTCTGCATTCTCCATTCACATTGGTGCACAGCCATCAAACTCCTCTCTCCTCTTGCTTCTGTGTGACTCATATACTGCTCTATCTTTGCAGAACATACTTTCCCCATCTTTTTTACCTAATTATACATTATACCTTTTTATGGACTGAATGTTCATGCAACATAGCTTACTAAAAATTCATATGTTGAAATATTAATTCCTAGTGGATGGTATTAGGTTTAGATGAAGTCTTGAGGGTAGAGCCCTTATGATGGGGTGCATGCCCTTATAAGAATAGATCTCACCATCTCTGACATGAAAAAAAGAAAAAAGCCCTCACCAGACATCAAATATACTGGCATCCTGACCTCAGACTTCCCAGACTCCAGAACTGTGAGACATACATTTCTGTTGTTTAAGCTATTTGGTCTCTCATATATTCTTATAGCAGCCCAAAATGACTAAGACGTCTACACCTATTCAACTTTCAAGACTTAGTGTAGGTATCACCTCTTCCTAGAAGTCTTCCAAGACTCCCATCAATCCTGAATTTGCACTTCTAAATTGCGACTACAATGTGACTACCATAGAATTCGTCACACTGTAATGCTAATATCTGTCTACTTGGCTGTCTGCATCTGAACTCTGAATTTCCTGACAGAAGAAGCCATTTTATTCTTTTTTTTGTACCCTTAAAGGCTAACACTGTGATTGATCAATGATAGGGTTCAATAAAGTATATCAAATAGATCAATAGATGGATGAATGAGGAAATGCATAAATAGCTTGCTCATGCCCATCCTCTCTACAATCCTCCCATCTGTTCCAGAGCTCTCCCCTGGATTACAATATGAGTAGACTTTAGTCCCCTCTCATCTTAGTTTGCTCCTGATCATCCCATGACCTGGAAAGCCTCCTAGTTCTACAACATGGTGTAGTGTTTTTCAGACTTTTATCAGTCGACCTAAAAAACACTTTTTAAGTCATAGTCCAAAGCATGCGTGCACACACACACACACACACACACACACGAAAAAAAAAGTATCACAAAACAATATTTATCCTTAGAGCATGCAATGCATGTAGTATTTTTTGTTGCTTTCCATTATATCCTATTCTATATCACCTTTTTATATGCTGGTCACAGTCCACTAAATTGATTTTACTGCCCACTGTTTATGAACCACAGTTTGTAAAACATTGCTGAAGAGTCAAGTTCTAATGATATTGACCTCAAACTTCTTTGAAGTAAAGATTAAGATCATCCATTCAAGCTTTGGTAACATTTCAAGAAAACTCACCAAATGTGTGAATTTAAGCAGCACCACTTTTTAATGAATTTCAAGGAACAAATTAGTTGCAGAATGTACCATAAATAATTAAATAAGTTTTTCCACTCAGTAAAGTAGCTAGATATAAGCTAATTACAATTCAGAGGGCAGCTACCAAAAATGATTATTGTGGGCATCAATCTCTTATACTCTTACTTCATAAAGATTTTATTTTCTATTGTTTGCCTGATATTCCTTCTCATACTTTAGGTCTTAGGTTAAATATCAATGCATAAAAAGCCTTGCCTATGCATATTATTTTTACTCCTAATTTCCTAGTCCTACATCCCTTTAGAGTAATACCGTGGACTAATCTGCATCACTGTACACTCTTTGACGAAGAATGCATTCAAAATTACTAATCACATAAGAAAACTTTAAAAAGCTAAGCCATAATCAAGAAAAATAACTCAACAGAAAAAAAAATCCCTAAATGATCCCAATCCTAGGCTTAGCAGTCTGACTCTAAAGCAACTAACATATCTTAAGAACACAAAAGATATGCTCACAATGATCCCCAAAGACTGAGACTCAAGTAATCATACGCCTGGCAGGTTTGCAAAAGCCAAACCCTCCACCCTTAAGCTAATGTCAAAAACACCAAAGGTAGGAGCTAGAAAAGATCTGGTGACAGGGCTGGCTGAGCCGAGGAGAAGCCCGAGAACTGGGATAAGGCTGACTTCCAGGTCCCTGCGCCACTTGCAGCCTCCTACAACCTCCCGCTCCACCTCCCCCAACTCCATGGTAGAGAGCCAGCCAGTGGGTAAGCCTCGGATCCAGAAATGAGTCCATCCAGTCCAACATTTTGGAGAAAAAGGCCAACGAGAAGCAGTAGTTTGGGGACCAAGGGGCTGGACACAGCTCCACTGTGTGTCCCTAAGAGGCAACAGAACTAGGTTTGAGTCCAAGTTCAAGGACACACCCTCTGTGTTGGTTACCAGGCCCTGAGTTTGCAGTGTCCAGAGATACCAAAGTGTGTATCCTCCACGGCTCAAGCTCCCCAGCGAGAGACTTACACACTATTAGTTAAGTCCGGCCCTCACCGTCACCTCACAGAGCTTGCACAGAGTTTTGAAATCAGAGCCACAGGCACTACAGGCCTGTAACAGGCACAGATTCTTAAATAAATCATTTATTAAAATAAATTTTTAAGTGCAGACTGGGCTGCATCTGCAGGAGTGTCTCTGGGTGATCTCTTCACAGCTCTAAATTCCAAAGGTGGGAATGACAACACAAGTTCTGAAGGAATGAGGGAGAATCTAATGTCACATGCATATGGAGAGGAGCAGAGGAGCTCTGACCAGAAACCAGCACTTTGCTAAGGAAAGAAAACAGATGGGACAGTTTGGAAGTGGTGGGAGGGGACAAGAAAGAAACCATCTTTGCCCTGGCAGGGTGGCTCAGTTGGTTAGAACATTGTCCCAATACGACAGGCTGCAGGCTCAATCCCCAGTCAGGGCACTTACAAGAAGCAACCAATGAATGCAGAAATAAGTGGAACAACAAATTGATGTTTTTTCTCGCTCTCTCTCCCTTTCTCTCTCTCTCTCTCTCTCTCTCTCTCTCTCTCTCCCCCCCCCCTCTCTCTCATCAATAAACAATTTTTTAAAAGAAAGAAAACATCTTTGTTTTAGCTAGACCACATGGTAGCTCTGGAGACTGCAGCAAAGCTGTGGGAAGGTACTCTTAATAAGAAAGCAAATCTGGGTGGGGCTGTGACATGAGCACCAGGTCAGAGAGGCTCTGGGCATCATCAGAGTCACTTGAAGGGCTTTGGAAACTTCAGATTGCTGAGCCCCACCCATAGTGAGTCTGGGATGCATTTTTAACAGGTTCCCAGGGCATGACAAGGCTGTTGTCCACACTTCAAGAATCACTGCCCTGGATTCTCCTAGTTTTTCAACCAGCAACGCAGGCACCTGTTAAGTGCCAGTTCTGTGAAAACAGAATCAAAGTCAGAGAACCTATTCTGAGACCTAAGTGTGGCTCCTGGACTCCAGTTTTCTCATCTGTAAAATGGGAACATATCAGGCTTTTATGAGAAAAATCTCTGAAGAGATGAAGCATCAGGCAAGGGTGATACCTAGCTTTGTGTTACCTTTTTATTGCTTTTCCTGCAATAAGAGGATGCATGAGAAAGACTGAGAGAATGAGAAGTGGGAACCAAGATGGCAGCATAAGTAAACACCGATACACACCGCCTCCCACAACCACATCAAAATTACAACTAAAATACAAAACAACCATCATTCAGAACCACCTGAAAGCTGGCTGAATGGAAGTCCTACAACTAGAGAAGTAAAGAAGAAAGCACATCGAGACTGGTAGGAGAGGCAAGGTGGCAGAACGGGCTGGTCCAACAACCACTTGTGCCTTTTTTTTAATCAGGAGGGAGCTTATCTCTGTAGAGGCTGCCTGTGAGAAGCAGGGGGTCCCACCCACATACTGGACCCCAGTCCAGGGTTCCAGGGCTGGGAAGAGAAGTCCCCATAACTTCTGGCTGTACAAACCAATGGGGATTATGGCTGAGTGACACAAAGGCTGCTGGAGTCCCAGGTGTTCCCCTTAAAGGGTCTGCACACAAATTTACATGGTTTCACTTCCTCTGAGCTCCAGTGCCAGGTTGCAGCTTTGGGGGAATCCAGGGACATGTGGAGAGGAACTGGACTCTCTGACATTGGAGCAGGAACTCAGGGGTAACTTTTTCCCAGACAAGGATGCTCACAGAGGTCATTATTCCTGTGCTGGGACCTCCCCCTCACAGAGTTGACTGACAACCATATCTTATTTTCCATCATCATGGGCCACACTGTTTCCTCAGCCCTAGTGATTCCCTGAGACCCCACCCCATCCAATATGCAGCCCCACCCACAGGAAGTGAAGAGAGTTCCAAACAAGAGGAACCCAAAGAGGACCACACCAAAACACATCATAATTAAAAAGCCAAGGGCAAAAGACAAAGAGAGAATCTTAAAAGCATCAAGAGAAAAGCAGTTAGTTACCTACAATGGAGTGCCCATATGACTGTCAGTTGATTTCTCAACAGAAACTTTGCAGGCCAGAAGGGAGTGGCAAGAAATATTCAAAGTGATGAATAGCAAGAACCTACACCCAAGATTACTCTACCCAGCAAAGCTATCATTTAGTATTGAAGATCCGATAAAGAGCTTCCCAGGCAAGAAAAAGCTAAAGGAGTTCATCACCACCAAACCAGTATTACATGAAATGTTCCTTTAAGAAGAGGAAGATCAAAAATATGAACAATAAAATGGCAACAAATACATATCTATCAACAATTCCACCTAAAAATTAAAATAAACAAGCAAGAAATCTAATGAACAATATAAACTGGTAAATAAAATAGAATCAGAGACATAGGAACATGGAACAGACTGACGACTCTCAGAGGGAAGGGCAGAGAGGAGGCGGGAGGAGCTTAACCAAAGATCTTACCTATGGAGACAGACAGTGGGGTGGTGAAGGCCTGGGGCGGGTAGGGCAGGAACCAGGTTTGGGGAGAAAAAGGAGACATCTGTAACACTCTCAACAAATAAAGATTGAAAAAATAAGTTTTTAAAAATGACTGACAGAATGAGCACCTCTCCTCCCTGTTCCGGGGACTTCATGTCCAGGTCCCAGCACACCAGGCACTTTACTCCATCCCACTTCATCTTCCAACAATCTGTGAGAGCTTGCTGTGACGCTGCCTGACAGACAGGGAAACTGAGGCTTGGAGCTGTTACTTTTCTTGCTTCCTAGCTAGGAAATTACAAACCTGGGGTTCTGCCAGGCCTGTTGGGCTCCAAACACCAAGTTCTTCTGCTTCTCTGTGCTCCATTTTGTCTGTAAAATGTGGAAAGGGTTGTCATCAAAGTTAAATGAAACAGAATGCAAATTGCTGGGGCTCTGTGGGCTTCCTGCTAGTCCTCCTGACCCCATCTCCCTCTCTCCCCCACACCCCGGGCACAGCAAACACTGATGCTGCCATGTGGTTTCAGGGCACAGGCTGGCAGAGGTCCTCCTGCTCAGCAGAAGTGGCTCTGGAGCGGGGAGGCCAAGCCCAGGGAGCACACGGTACTCTTAATTGTGGGAACTGAAGGTTTGCTAGCCTGTGTTTGTGTTTAGTGCCTTTTTGTCACCTTGAATGAATAAATCGTATAATACTGTTTAATAATAACAATGATATAATCTTTTGGTAAAATAAGTTTGGCAATCTTCCCAGAGTTTGAATTTTAAGAAGCATTTTTTTACATAGAAGTGGCTTTAGGTCATTCCAATAGGTCCTGGGATGCCTCAAGGATTTGTTTTCTCTCTTTATAAAGGAAAATTTTCTGCTTAAGGTACATGCGAAGCTTTGTTAAATTAAAAAAAAATAACTATATTCTATTTACATATGCATATTAAATAGATTCTGATATGCTTTCATTTATGACTCTAATTGTTATTCTGGAATATTGTGTTTCACAGAAAGGACAAGATTCCATGTCCTTTGCGTTATAATCAAATCCATAACCGTGTTATTTTAAATTTCTTCTTGTCATTAAGAGACAGTCACTGTTTTGTTATAATGCATTTGGAAAAATGTTACATCTTCTGACCTTCATCTACCCTGATCTGCTCAACCCATCAGGTCACTGGGCCTAAATCAACCAGACCATCCAGCTTTGAGCCCTTAATTAGCAAATAAATCCCCACGCTATGAAGCAGCACCCAGAAAGAAGAGCCAGCTGCCCACTTTCATTCAGCCCCAATCCTGACATGCCCTGAATCTCTTCATGGCCTTCATTTTGTTTTCTTTCCAAAGGTCTGATTATTACAAGCTCGAGTCTCTGGATTCAATTCCAGGCCATGGCCTGACACTCGAGGTTTATCACCTGGCCCTGCCTCTTGCACATGGACATCACTCAGCATTTAGGTGCCCAGCCCAGACTTCTTCCATGGCTGGTGTCCCCATCACATCAGATCCCAGACACTGTGCCTTTGCTTGCAACCACCCTCACCATCCACTCACCACCTCCACCCCAATTCTGGGACCCCCTTCTCAAGCTTCCATCAGCCCTCCCCCTTCCTCACTAATCATCCCAGAACAGACTTGGAAACCAGATGGCAGGAAACAGATGAGTGTCATGGCAGCATCCCCACATTAACTGTCTCGAACACACTAAACCAATTCACTGGGTAAGGAGAACCGAATTAGGCAAACCCAGCCATGCCTGGGTGGGGTGTTCACAGCACAGAATGTCTCCATATTCTGGGATAGTAGTGGTGGTTAACATTTACTGAGCATGACTGAGCATGAGTTCTATGCCAGAACACTGCAATATGCTTCATATACAACATTCTGTTCCACATTTGTGACCATCCAATGAGGTTAATTTCCTATGAACCTCATAGAAAACGGAAGCTTACAGCAAGTGAATGGCCTGCTGGCACCACAGAGCCAGAGCTCATTTCCAGCCCGGCTCTGTCCAAGCTAAGGCCTGGGGTCTTACCCACAATATAGGGTCTCGTTTGATATCTGTAACATACCCCTTAACAGTAGATTTATTCTGCCTTGTGAAGCTAGAGGGGAGGGCTGATGGAAGCTTGAGAAGGGAGCCTCTAGAATGGGGGTGGAGGTGGTAAGTGAATAATGGGGGCAGTTGCAAGCAAAGCGAGGGCCTACCCTTGCATGAATTTCGTGCATCAGGCCTCTAGTACTTGTATTACAAAATAAACTTTAAAACCAAGTCTATAGTAAGAGACAAAGAAGGTCACTACATAATGATAAATGGAGCAATCCAACAAGAGGATACAACCCTTGTAAACATTTGTGTGCCCAACATAGAAACACCTAAATATGTAAAGCAAATCTTGATGGGCATAAAGGGAGAGAGTGACAGTAATACAGTCATAGTAGGGGACTTTGACACCCCATTGACATCAATGGATAGATCTTCCAGACAGAAAAGCAAGAAGGAAATGGAAATATTAAGTGACTCACTAGATCAAATGAATTTAATTGACATCTTCAGAGCATTTCACCCTACAGCAGCATAATATACATTTTTTTTCAAGTGCACATGGTAAGTTTTCTAGGATAGACCACAACTTAGGACACAAAACAAGTCTTGATAAATTTAAGAAGATTGAAATCATATCAAGCATCTTTTCTAGCCATAATGCTATGAAACTAGAAATCAATCACAAGAAAAATACCTGAATAACCCACAAAGACATGGAGGATAAATTAGATGTTACTAAACAATTAATGGGTTAACAATGAGATCAAGGAAGATATCAAAAGATACCTTAAAACAAGTGAAAATTAGATGCCTTAAAACACAGGGAAAGCAGTTCTAAGAGGGAAATTCATAGCATTACAGGCCAATCTCAAGAAACAATAAAAAGCTCAAATAAACAATCTAACTTTACACTTAAAGGAACTTGAAAAAGAACAAGAAACAAAGTCCAAAGTGAGAAGGAAAGAAATAAAAATCAAAGAAATAAATTAAATAGAGTCTAAAAAAATAATACAAAAGATCAATGAAATCAAGGGTTAGTTCTTGAAAAAAATAAAAAAGAGTAGCAAACTTTTAACCAGATTCATCAAAAAAAAAAAATATATATATATATATATATATATATATATATATATATATATATAGAGAGAGAGAGAGAGAGAGAGAGAGAGAGAGAAAGAACCCAAGTAAATAAAATCTGAAATGAGAGAGGAGAAGTAACAACCGACATCAAAGAAATACAAAGGATTATAAGGAAAAACAAACAATTGGGACTACATCAAACCAAAGAGTTTTTGCACAGCTAAGGAAACCATCAACAAAATGAAAAGACAACCCACTGAATGGGAGAACGTATATGCCAATGATACATCTGCTAAGGGGTTAATATCCAAAATTTATAAAGAACTTATACAACTCAACATACACACACACACACAAAACACAATCCAATTTTTAAAAATGGGCAAAAGATCTAAATAGACACTTCTACAAAGAGGACATATAGATGGCCAATAGACATATGAAAAGATGTTCAACATCACTAATCATCAGATAAATGCTAATTAAAGCCACTATGCTATATCCCCTCACACCCGTCAGAATGGCTATCATCAATTAATCAACAAACAATAAGTGTTGGCAAGGGTGTGGAGAAAAGGGAACCCTTGTGCACTGTTGGTAGGAAAGCAGACTAGTGCAGCCACTAAGGAAAGCAGTATGGAATTACCTTAAAAAATTAAAAATGGCTCCCGGAAGCCAATTCCAGCATACCAGCAGGGCTGAATCATCTGGAGTGGCTGAGGGCATTTCCCCAAACCTGAAAAGGATGCATTAAATTGATTGTTTGCTGCCAGACAGCTCAGGGCATCTTAATCTACATGTTATTGCCTCCTACTGGCCAAACACCTGAACAGCCGTAGGCAAATTCTTCCATTCTGACAATGGACTGTGTATACAAAACCCTACCCTTTGAAGTGTATATCTCCACCTTGCCTCAGGGCAATTTGTGTTAATAAAAAGCATGGGGTCCTGAAAGGAGGAGATCTTAGCTCCTTTTAGCTAGGCTCTTCTGACCCCTAAATGCCTTTCAAAGTTATGCTTCATCTCTGGACTCTTACTAAGTTACACACAGCCCCTTCTCCAGATTGCTGAACCCTTCTTAATGCCAGAACAAGAACCCTGGCAAATGACCCTAACTGGTTTGGCTCAGTGGATAGAGTGTCAGCCCGTGGACTGAAAGGTCCCAGGTTCGATTCTGGTCAAGGGCATGTACCTTGGTTGCGGGCACATCCCCAGTAGGAGGTGTGCAGGAGGCAGGTAATCAATGTTTCTCTCTCATCGATGTTTCTAACTCTCTATCCCTCCCCCTTCCTCTCTGTAAAAAATCAATAAAGTATATTTTTAAAAAATTAAAAATGGAACTGCCTTATGACCCAGCAACTCTATTTCTGGGACTGTATCCAAAGAAACCTGAAACACTAATTTGAAAGAATATATGCACCTCTATGTTCATTGCCACATTATTTATGTTATGCCCAGATTTTAGGATCCCCAAGAAACCACATCAGGGAGCCAGCCATGTCCGATGCAAAAGCATAAGAGTCTTTATTCGAGCTAGCTCGGCTCCCCCACCTTGCCGACACAGCAGCAGGAAGCAGAGAGAGAGAGAACTCTGTGTGGAGAGGGGTTTTATAGGGGGTTGGAGTAAGGGGAGGAGAAAGGGCTGTGGCCTTGCCGATTGGCCAGGCGCAAGTTGGTGTCTTGTTCCTGGGTGTGGCTAGCAGAGGCTTAGACTTCCGGGAAGAAGCTCCTTGCCAAGCACATGGCCAAGGTAAGATGGAGCACTTACCCTGGGGCAAGATGGAGGGCGTAGCCCTTACCCTGGGGCAAGATGGAGGGCCTAGCCCTTACCCTGGGGCAAGATGGAGGGCCTAGCCCTCGCCCTTTCAATTTACAATAGCCAAGAATTGGAAGCAACCCGAGTGTCCATCAGTAGATGAGTGGACAAAACAATCCTGGTACATTTATACCTAATACTATTTGGCCATAAAATAAAGAAAATTTTACCCTTTGCAATAGCATGGATGGACCTGGAGAGCATTTTGCTAGTGAAATAAGCCAGTCAGAGAAAGACAAGTACCATATGACTTCGCTCATATGTGGAATCTAATGAACCAGCTGAACCAATAAGCAAAATAGAGACAGACTCATAGACAGTTCTTGGTAGGGGTAGGAAGTGCAGAGGTGTGGGGAGCCGATATAGGGTTAAGCCTTGGACTGACCTGTTGGCAAAGTCACAAACAGGTCTTCCGAGTCTTAAACCACCCAATCCGAGATGGCCACTGATTTACATGCGCTGTCATTTAAAAAATAAAAATGGGGGAATTTGCCGGAAGCCGGTCCACCCTTGCTGCTTGACACAGTCACTGCAGGGAAGAAACATCTGCACAGCTTATGTTTCAAGGGACCTGGCATACTGTTCTTAATATGTTTTCTCCCCTTCTTAGCGCTATGTGTTCTAGCCAGGGCCACCTCCCAGAGAAAGGACTTATGAAGAACTTGGACTAAGACTGTTGGCAATAAATTTGGGACTTGTTGGGCCCACATCCCCAGGGGTCTGCCCACCAGGGAAAGCACCAAAGCCTATACCCCTGGAGATCCACCGACACGGGGCAGTCCCAGGGAAGGCAAGCAGCGAGGCTGGGAGGACATAACCTTTACTGGGTAGGATAATCTCCTTCAGTCACTTCCTTGTAGCCTATCAGTAGAGCAGTGACCTTGGAATAGCCCTTGTAATGGAAACACAGAGATTAACCTAGACAAGATTAAAATCAACCGAACTAGATAGAGACAGTATTTTTGGCAAAGGTCAGATAAGAAACAAGGAAATGTAGAACATTACCCAAAACATACCATGATGTGATTATAGAGGCATGCTTATAAAATCAACTGGTATAAATACAGATGTAACAGGACAATAAAGAGAGAACCTGGCTATGCTGATCAACTGAAGGCTGTCTCTGTGTCCTTCATTCTTCGCCGACTCCGTCCACACCTTTGGGAACCCCTGGACCTGCTGGGGTTGGACCCCAACACGGAGAGGCTGGGCAAGTGAAGGGACTGAGCAAAAAAGAAAAAAAAAAGAACTCATGGACAGGGGCAACAGGGTGGTCATTTTGGGGGGATGGAGATGGAAGAATGTATAGGGGTTATAAATGGTAATGGGGGGGGAATAAAATAAAGAAAAAAAATAAAATTCTGGATTCCAAAACACACTTGGTACCAAGTTTAAGGTGAGGAAATGCAAGCCTGAATGTAGGGGGAAATATTTTAAGTCTAGAGCTCAAAGGACTGAAAATACAAACTTGGGGACCATTAGCACGTAGGTGGCATGATTAGAGCTGTGAGACCAGATTTCACCTTGGAGGAGCCCATAGTCAGGAAAAGGCAGGGAATGAGCCCTGGGATGCACCGACATTTAGAGGTCATGCGGAAGAGGCACAGGCTTTTATCTTAACTCTACAGAAGTGAACACAGAGGCTCGCTGAGGAGGAGTTGTTTGCAGGAGGCTGCATAGCTGGGAAGCCACCCCACTCTTGAGCAGGCTCCACGTTTGGGCCCTGCCCCTGGATTGTGAGATGTTGAGAGGTTGGCACTGGGATAGGGATCACCACTGAGACCCAGCAGGCTTAGCTGACCCCTCGGGGCTGATACCGCTGTATCTGAGCACATCAACTCTAAATTCTAAATTCAGAAATGATCCTGCCCCTGCACAGCCCGGGGTCTCACAGCCCCTGTTGCCCAAGCAGGGCTCCCTTCCTCCCTCCTTTGTACGTCCTGCATCACAGGGAGTTGTAATTAGCTACTTATGGCTTACTACTCCCACCGGTTGTATTCTGAGCATTTCTTCATGCCAGGCTCATAGTAGGAACTCAGTCAATACGTGTTGAAGTGTCCTGAAACCCAACAGGTGTTCAAATACGTCGGGGTTCCCTGAGCCACCGTAGAGACGTCTGAGGCATAAGCAGGACAGGCACACAGAATGCTGACCCCCAGAGATGGCGTCTGTGTCTGACCCCTATGCTGTTTTGTCTTCACAGAGGGACGAGACTCATCTGCTGAAAATCCCACCAGAGCCAAACTCAAATTTTGATAGATCCAATTGTTTTAAATAGTCCAAGTAAGCAGATTTTTAGCCATTTAGCACCTGCCTGCTTGGCACACTCTGCAAAACTGCACTCAGCTGCTAGGCACAGATAAGATGCACCCCAGCACTATAAGAGCCCAAGCCACTGCTGCCCTTTGGAGCGCTCTGACCTACCCCACTGAGGAGTGACATCGCCTAGACATATAGCCCCTGGCCCTTCGGCCTTCCAGGAGTCCTGGCCATTTTCCTCTCCTGGAAGGTGGCCATCCCACGCCCCCCACCCCCACCCCCCCACCCCACAAGGGCCTCTGGCTGATAGGCTGTGAGACCTCCTGGAATGCAAATCTAAGTTTATCCCAAAGCAAGCTTGCATGTCTACTGCCACCTTGTGGTCATTTCCTTTTCCTTTATCAGCCCTGAAATCCCTCAATCCCCCTCCACTAAGGCTGTGCCCCCACCCTCCCTTCAGGGAGCTGCAGCCCAGGAACTCAGCTGGAAGCAGAGGCTGACTGCAGTGAAGGGAAGCTCTGCCACCTGAAGAAAAGTGCATATTTTCCAAGAGCTTCTCATGACTTTCCCACACCCTGGGGATGATTGCATTCACTCTGGAGGTGAGCACCTTATGCTTCTGGCCAACTCACATGCTTGAATACCTACTAAGGTCTCAACTAAGGATGTGAAAGGCCTCAGCCAAATGTTTGACTGGCATTTAAACAAATTCTTTCCATGTGTGATGCTCAGACCTTAGTGAAATATTCAGGGCATGGGGTGTCTGAATACAGTTTTGGAGTAGGAATAAGCATGTGGCAAGCAGACATGGGAGGGAAAGGCAGTCCAGTGTGCGCCCAGGGACAGCCTGGCAAGTTTGGGAAGCTCTGGACACTGCATGGGAGCATGTGGAGGTGAGAATGCCACACACCCAAGTCATGGAGAGCGTCATGGACCAGAGCAGAACTGTAGCTTCTGAAGGTTTTCAGCAGGAAAAATGATGATTCGGTGTCTGGGAAGTGGGCAATTGGTCAGTGCTTCAGAAGACTGGCTCTGGGGCTCAGTTTGCACAGGGATGTCATGTCCACCATCTCTCCAAGGCCTGAGGCCTCTGTGACTTGCCCTGGGGCCTGAAGAGGGTCAGGTCCGGTCACTGCAGCTCTAGGACACTCGGCATTGCCCACCCCTAACTCCTGTTCAGCACATAACCACCTTACAGGGCGGAAAAATTAGTCCAGCCTTGGACACCATGACTGCTTCTGAGGGGAGGGGCCCGGCCAGAGTAGGTGAGCTTAGGGACCCCCAGTCCCAGCTGTGCAAGTGTGACCCAGTTTTTCAAGGCAGGTAATTTTCATGAAAGGTGGCTTCCTGCTGTTCAGGGACCATTGTTTGACCTACTTCTCCTCAACCCCTCCCACAAAATGGGGATGTTTTAATAGGGAGAGTTTCTCTTCTTCCATGATTTTTTTTTCCTTCCATGATTTTATTAAAACAATTGGTTGCACACCAGCCACTGGTCTGTCTCCTCAGGTCCCTGGCCTTTAGGCCACTCCTGTCCCCTGTCCTGGTTGAATTAAAAGCTAGGTCACTCAACAGTCATGGGTCACTTTCGTGGAGGGGCCAGTCCACAGCTAACAGTCACCCCACCCCAGTCTGTGTAAGGAGGTGACTGGAGGGAAAGAAGAAGGAAATAGAGTATCACTGTCGTAATCAAGAACAGATGTCATGGAGGGACATTGAGATCACAGCTCCTGTCGCCTCCCCAGCAAAGCAAGGGAACACAGACCAGGGACACTCCCTGGAGAGAGAGCCTGGCACCACCTGCCTGGCTAGAGGCTGGATGAGATAGGACAGCGGTTCTCAACCTGTGGGTCGCGACCCCTCTGGCGGTCGAACGACCCTTTCACAGGGGTTGCCTAAGACCATCCTGCATATCAGATATTTACATTACGATTCATAACAGTAGCAACATTACAGTTATGAAGTAGCAACAAAAATAACTTTATGGTTGGGTCAGAACATGAGGAACTGTATTTAAAGGGCCAGAAGGTTGAGAACCACTGAGATAGAAGCTTCGGGGCCCCTCCCGAGTTAGCACTGAAAAGACAGGGTCACAGGGACCCAGTCCTGGGAGCGTTTGGCGAGTACTCACAGAGCTAGCTTGCTTGGTAACAAGGCTTCCTTTCCTTCCTGGTCTTACTCTCCCACTTCCTACAGTGTCACTTGGGTTCACCCCCTAAAGAATCCAATCTTCATCTAGGGTCTGCTTCTGCGGAACCAGACAAAGGCAAGTTGCCCTCCTGCTCCAGTCCGGACAGAGGTCTCAGCCCCCTCTGAGGCCTCTTCCTCCATCTCCGTCAGCTTCGTGGAGAGCTTCCTCTGGCGGCCACACTCCCCGCCCGCTGCCTTCCAGCCTCTGTGGGACCGATGAGGAAGCCGAAGGACAGAAAAACGAAATGGCCCCATGAGTCAGAACCAGCTCTGTACTTCAGCCACTCCCACTGCGCCCACGACAAGAGATTGCTGGGATTCCTAGGACCTGAATGCATTTTATTGCCTTAGACAAGCACCTCTCCACAGGCATCTTTTAATTCCTAGATTAAGTAGAAACATTTCTCCCTCCTTCTCTCCCTGCCTCCTTCTTCTTCCGAAGCTCACGGTCCTGCCTTGGGGTCTCCAGGTGCCATCCCTGAGCAGCACTGCGCCCCAAAGCACACCTGGGCCAGAGTGATGTCTGTCCTTCGTCCACAGTGCCAGTCCGCAATATGCCTGGCTGGCTTCTATGGGCACAAATCAAGACTAAGGTAGAAATTTTGCCTCTTCCATCACCCCTGGCACCTTATAAATCTCTCATTTAATTTGTTTTCAAGGTTGAATTTCCCTTTATTGTTTTCAGCCTATTTTCATAACCTCTGAGAATTCACTGAATTCTTTGCTTTATTCTCTCTGGTTTTTATATTTTTATATGCTCTCCCAATGTAATATTCTCTCTGAATTTAATTAGCGTGCTATTTCCAAATCATTAGGAAGGCTGACAGCGAGCGCTCATGTGAAGGCCGGTTGCTAACCCTCCCCACCCAGCAGTGCACACACCAGCTTCCTTACCCCGCATCGCCGACCCCCTCACCCGCATCCTCTCCAGACCACTCCCGGCAGTGAGGCTGCAGGAGCTCCACAGCCCAGGCCGTCAGATTGTCCGCATTGCACTCCTGCTCCACCTCTGCACACATGGCTCAACCTCTCTGAGCCTCCAGCTGTTCACTGGTGCAGGTGCAGTAAGAACAGTGGTAGCCCTGACCAGTTTGGCTCAATGGATAGAGCGTCGGCCTGTGGACTGAAAGATCCCAGGTTCGATTCTGGTCAAGGGCATGTACCTTGGTTGCGAGCACATCCCCAGTAGGAGGTGTGGTAGGAGGTGGCTGATCGATGTTTCTCTCTCATCGATGTTTCTAACTCTCTATCCCTCTCCCTTCCTCTCTGTAAAAAATCAATAAAATATTTTAAAAAAAGAACAATGGCAGCTCTGTGTGTGCGAGGAAGGGGGTGGGGGGGGAGGGTAGGAGTGGGATGAAAAAGAAAGAAGCCTGGAGCCTGGCACAGAGTAGATACTCAACAAAAGTTTACTCTTCCTCCCGTTTCTCTAAATCAGACAAAGGAGCACCGTGGGCTTGGGCCGACTTCTCACATTTGCTGCAGCAAACGTGATGGTGAAGGAGAGCGCATCCCTTCCAGCACTGTGGCTGGTGACTGTCTGCTTCAGACTGACCAAGCCTCCCCACGGGGACATGCAGTTCTTGGGGTAATTTCTAAAATGGACGGTTCCAGGGGGTTCTCCACAGAAGGGCTTCTCTGGCTTTGCTCAGTCGAGTGTCCCCAGCAGCTGCGCGGTGCCTGGCGCCTACAGTGAAGCAATATGCACAGCTCCCTTCTTCTTTCCTAGTGGAGCCCCTGCATTTCACCTGGACCTGGTTCCTTGTAACCAAGTTCAATGTAACAATGCAGCTTCAGACTATGTCTTAAAAGGAAGACTACGCCCTCCCCTCCTTCTTTCCCTTGTCCCGCTGGCCAAGATATGGACCTGGGGAAAGGGCTGGACTGGTCACCTTAGACTGTGTAATGGGAGCTGCATGCTGATGATATCAGAGCAGAAAGAGAGGAGTCTGGGTCCCAATCTTGTCATGTGCCCCAACCAGAGGCAATCAATCAATGTATCTCTCTTACATATCTCTCTCTCTCTCTCTCTCTCTCTCTCTCTCTCTCTCTCTCTTTTTCTCTCTCTCTCTTCCTTTCTCTCTCCCTCCCTTCTACTCTTTAAAAATCAATGGAAAAAATATATCCTTTGGTGATGATTAACAAAAATAATCATAATAACTTACATGTATATTAATTAAATAATCCAATTAAAAGGCAGTTTGCTAGAGCTACCATAGCAAAATACCACAGACTGTGTGGCTTAAACATTTATTTTCTCATAAATATTCTGGAGGTTGAAAGTCCATGATCAAGGTCCTGTCAAATTTAATTTAGTTTAGTGAGGATTCCCTTCTTGCTGTGCTCTCACATGGCCTCTTCTCTGAGTGGAGAGAGAGAGAGAGAGAGAGAGAGAGAGAGAGAGAGAAATATCTGGTATCTCTTACTCCTTTTATGAGGACACCAATGCTATTAGATTAGGGCCCCACTTGTGTGAGATTATTCAGTCTTAACTAACTCCTTAAAGGCCAATCTCCAATACAGTCCATTGGAGGCTAGGGCTTCAACATATGAATATAAGGGGGGCATAATTCAGTCCATAAAAAAGCAGGTATTGTCATATTCTATAAAAATAAAAAAATAAAAACAGTTCAGCCTGGCCAGCATGGCTGAGTGGTTGAGCATCAACCTATGAACCAGAAAGTCACCGTCAGGGCACATGCCCAGGTTTCAGGCTCAATCTCCAGTGTGGGGCATGCAGGAAGCAGCCAGTCAGTGATTCTCTCTCATCATTGATGTTTCTATCTCTTTCTCTATCTCCCTTCCTCTCTGAAATCAATAAAAATACATTTTTTTAAAAAGTTCCAACTATATGCTTTCTAGAGGAGACACGCTTTAGATTTAAAGACACAAATAAGTTAAAGGATGGAAAGAGATATAAGATGCAACAGTAAATATAAGAGAGTTGTAGTAGCAGTATCAAAAATAACAGATTTTGGAATAAAAATATGTTAGAGATAAAGAGATACATTTCATAATGATAAAAGTATCAATACTTGAGGAAGAAATACCAATTATATACATACGTATATGCACCTAACAACAGAACCCTAAAACACATGAAGGAAAACTGACAGAATAAAGGGAAAAAAGACAATTTAACAATAATAGATGGAGATGTCAATACTCCACTCTCAATGAAACACAGAACTACCCATAAGATCAACAAAGAAATAGAATACTTGAAAACACTATAAGCCATCCAGAGCTACCAAACATCTGTAAGACACTCCACCAACAAAATGAGATATTTCAGAGCTATAAATAATTTCATTTCTAAAAATCTGATCAATAACGTCATCTACTTAAGACACAAAATACAGTAAACTAAATCTCAAGCAAGCAGATAATAACAGGTAAAGTGGAAATCAACGAAATAGAGAATATAAACAAAATAGAGATAATTAACAGAACTAAAAGTTAGTTCTTTAAAAGGACCAAAAAAAATAGCAAACCTTTGTCTGCACCAACAAAGAAAAAAAAAGATTATTCAAACAGCTAAAATCAGAAATGAAACTATATATGTTACTGTAGACTTTATAGAAATAAAAAGGATTATAAGAGAACACTATGAACAATTGTATGCCACCAAGTTAGACAACCAAGATGAAATAGACAAATGCCTAGAAACATACAATTACCAAAACTGACTCAAGAAGAAATAAAAAATCTCAATAAACCTTTAACATATAAAGAGATTAAATCAGTAACCAAAAAACTCCTCCCCCCACAAATTGAAAAGTGTAAAACCAGATGACTTCAGTGATGAATTCTACTAAACATTGAAAAAATTAACCCAAATTCTTCTCAAACTCTTTCAAAACATAGAAAAGAACACTTCCAACTTATCCTATAAGATCAGTATTACTAAAACAAGGCAAAGCTATCACAAGAAAAGGAAACTAAAGTCTAATATACCTTACTGATATAGATGCAAAAATCCCCAGGAAAATAATAGCAAACTGAATTGAGCAACATACTAAAAGGATTAGAAATGATAACCAAGTGGATTTTATCCCAGGGATACAAAATTGGTTTGACACGTAAGAATCAATCAATGTAATCCACTATGGTAACAGAATAAGGGACAAAAACCACATGGTCCTTTTAATGGGCATAGAAAATACATTTGACAAAAACCCAACTCTCTTTCACCATTAAAAACACTCAACAAATAGGAGTAGAAAGAACTTCCTCATTTTGATAAGGGGCTTTTATAAAAAATACACACACATAGCTGATATCAGGAATTTCCCCTAAAAGGAGAAATAAGACAAGGATGTCTGCTTTCAAGACTTCTATTCAACACTGTGCTGAAGGTTCTGCCCATGGAAAATAGGCAATAAAATGAAATAAAAGATATCCAGATTGCAAAAGAAAAAGTAAATCCATCTCTGCATACAAAAAAGTCATAAGGATCCACTAAACGACTATTAGAACTAATAAAAGAGTTCAGCAAGGTTTCAGAACACAAGATCAATATACAAAAAACAAATGTATGTCTATACACTAGTAATGAGCAACCCAAAAATGAATTTTTTAAAAATTCCATTTACAGTAGCATCAAATAACATAAAATAACTATAAATAAAGTTAACAAAAGAAGTGCAAAACATATACTCTGAAAACTACAAAAAAAATTGTAAGAAGCTAAAGATCTAAATAAATAAAAAGGCATTCCATGTGCCTGGATTGAAAAGTTTAAATTGCTAAGAGAGCAATACTTTTTAAATTTACTTATAGATTCAATGTGATCCTTATCAAATCTCAGCTCATTTTATTTTTGGAAAAATTCACAAGTTGATTATATTTGTATTAACTAGCTAGTGCTGCCATAACAGAATGCCACAGATTGGGTGGCTCAAACAAGAGAAATTTTATTTTCTCAAAATTCTGAAAGTTGGAAGTCTAAGACCAAGGGGTAGGCAGATTTGATTTCTTCTGAGGCCTCTGTCCTTGGCTTATAGACAGTTTCCTTTCTAATTGTGTCCTCACGTGGCCTTTCTTCTATGTACATGCTCCCCTGGATTCTCTCCTCCTATAAGGGCACCAATCACATTACATTAGGGCCCCACCTTTACGACCTCATTAACCTTAATCACCTCCTTAAAGGCCCTGTCTCCACATGCAGTTACATTGGAGTTGAGGCTTCAACAGATAAATTTGGGGGATGGGATACACTCGGTCTATAACAATGTTCATATGAAAATGCAAATTATCCAGATTAGGCAAAACAATCTTTTAAAAAAAATTAAGTTGAAGGACTCACACTTTCTAATTTCAAAACTTACTACAAAGCTACAATAATCAAGACAGTGTGTTGATTAGGCATAAGAATAAGTTCTGGCATATAGATAAACGGGATAGAATGGAGAGTCCATAAATAAACTCTCACATTGATAGTGAATTGATTTTCAATAGGATGTCAAGACAGTTCAATTAGAAAAGTATGACCTTCAATAAATGGTGCTAGGAGAACTGGATTTCCACATGCCAAGGAGTAAATTCAAACCCCTTTCATCATCCACAAAAACCAAGTCAAAATCTATCATGAATCTAAGTGCTGAAGGTTCTGCACAGGGAAAATAGGCAATAAAATGAAATAAAAGATATACAGATTGAAAAAGAAAAAGTAAATCCATAGTTAAAACTATAAAACTCTTAAAAGAAAACATAGATGTAAGTCTTCACAATTTTGGGTTAGACCATGGGGTTTTTTTAGATATTGCACAAAAACATAAGCAACATTTAAAAACTGATAAATTGGAGTACATCAAAATTAAAAGTGTTGCCCTGGCTCAGTATACAGAGTGTCGATCTGCAGACTCAAGGGTCCTGGGTTCGATTCTGGTCAAGGGCACATGCCCAGGTTGCGAGCTCAGTCCCCAGTAGGGGGCATGCAGGAGGCAGCCAATCAATGATTCTCTGTCATCATTGATGTTTCTATCTCTCTCTTCCTCTCTGAAATCAATAAAAATATATTTTTTTTAAAAATTAAAAGTCTTGTACTATAAATGATACCATCAAGGAAAAAAAACACAGCATGGGAGAAAATATTTGCAAATCAAATATATCTGATAAGGGACCAATATTTAGGATATATAAAGGACTTTTACAACTGGAATAACAAAAGACAATAATACGAACTTAAAATAGACAAAAATCTGAATAGACAAGTCTCCAAAGAAGATACACAAATGGTCAATAAACACATCAACAGACAGTCAACATCATTCGTTATTAGGAAAATGCAGATCAAACCCATAGTGAAGCATGCCTCCCGACCCCTTAGCACGGGTCTGCTCAAGAGAGAACGGCAAGTGCCCTGCAGAATAGACCAGGAGAAGGTGGCACCCTCGGGCATTGCTGGTGGGAATGCCACGGTGCAGCTGCTTTGGGAAACTGCTTGGCAGTTCTTCGAACAGTTAAACCGAGAGTTATCACCTGACCCGGAATTCCTCTCTTAGTGAAGAGGAATGAAAGCGCACACCCCACAGAAACTGTGACATAAATGCCCATAACAACCGAAGTGGGAACAACTCCAATGCACGTGGCCTGCTGAGGGGTTTTTAAAATGTGAGATATCTACCCTGGCCGGGGTCTCAGTGTGACAGTGTGGGCCCTCGAGCCAAAGGGTCGTGGGCTTGATTCTCGGCCAAGGGCATGTACCTGAGCTGCAGGTTCGATCCCAGACCCTAGTTGGAGGCATGGGGGGGGCAATCAATAGAAGTGTCTCTCTCACATGGATGTTTCTCTCTCTTTCCCTCTGTGCGTCTCTCTCTTTTTCTCTCTCTCTCAAAATCAATAGAAAAATACCTTCTGATGAGGATTAACAAAAAAAAGTGGTATATCATTGGAATATTATTTGGCAATAATAAAGGAACAATACATGCAACAACATATATGAACCTTAAAAACATTATGCTAGAACAGTGATTTTCTTTTTTTTAAGTTGGGGAATTTATTAGGGAAAATCAGAGGCAAACACCTCAAGTGACAGAAAGAAAAATCTGAAAATGTCCCTTCAAGCCAAGTGGGGGCCTGGCCTTGACCTCCCCAGAAGGACAAAAACCTTGTGGGTTAGCAACAATGTTCTCTGGCAGCCACCTCGCCAGCGCATGAGTCTCTCAGCCAGGACTGCCTGCTACCTCCCAACAAAGGCAGGGAGGAGAAAAGACTGTTTATAGAATCAGTGCAGAGGCTATGAGAACTGCAAGGAAAACCTGAGAGAGAGAGAGAGAGAGAGAGAGAGAGAGAGAGAGAGAGAGAGAGAACGTTAATCAAGAGTACCAGGCTTTTGGCTCTGAGCACCTCAAATACATTGACAAGTAGTTCTACAAAATGTTACTGGAAAGGTAAATTCCTAGTGTTTTCAAGAGTTGCCCTGGACTTCTCCCCACCTGCCATATCACACTGCCAGATGGACATGGCAGAGCCCAAAGGCCACATTTTTGAAGAAAGAAAAACAAGAATCAGCCCTGTTGCTCTTTAAGGAGAGAGGAGTGGAAGGCTGCCGGGACCTTTCCCACGTGTTCTGTGAAGCAACTTCCCAGCAGCAGTCTGCACAGTCCTAGGTGAGGGTCTCACCTTTTGTCACCCGTGCTTCAACGTACTCTATTCTCCGTCCCAGGGCTGTGCCGGAGCCTCAGTCCTCAGCTGGTGCTCGGAGGAAGGTGCCTTCTTTGGGACACGGGACCGCATCTCCACGCAGGTCAGCGGGGCCCAGGCCTTGTGTGCTCTCCATGTCCCCCTGTCACAGGTGAGAAAAACCAAGGCCCTGAGAGTGAAGGCACATTCCCAGGACCACAGAGCCAGCAAGGGGAGGGCCAGGCGGGAACACAGACTCCTGCTTTCAGCCTCCACCCCACACTCGCCCCACCCCCACCACAGTCTGGCCCTCCACGGGCTACTCCGTGGTCAGCCTCCAGGCACCACCTGTGCCCGGGGCACCAACTGCCGGATTCGCCAGCATCTGCCCGCAGATTTGGGCTTGATGGACAATCCGCCTTGATTAGGGTGGAGAGCAGCCAGGGAAGGGTTCTGGAAGGCAAGTGCCCTCCCATTGGACCAAGGTGCCAGTGCTGGAATGAGAACTACTGGGTCTGAGTAGCTACAGGGGCGCTGAGGGTGAAGGGTTCCCCAAACTCTCCGGCTGCACCCAGCTGTCTGCCGGGCCAGGGCTCCTGGCCCATCACTGGGCTCCATGAATGCTCAGTGAACCTTCAGTGAATGACGTAGGATGATTCCTGTTGCAGAGGCTGTCCTGCGCACAGGAGGGTGCGGTCTCTGCGCACCAGATGCCGGCAGCACCTTCCCGTGTGACCACCAAACTGGCTGAGACACTGCCGGAGTGTCCGGAGAGCAAGCCAGCCCGCGGCGCCGCTGTGCCGATGAATCCGAGGATGTGGAAGGAACAGCGCATGAACTGGACAGCGACTGGCGGCCGTGAAGGAGAAGTGGGCCCGGTGTGACGCTGAGCCCATCCAGATGAGACCCGGCTGGCAGGTAGAGCCCTGGAACATCTTTGTTTGGAGCTGAGATGAGGAGCTGTGACGGCTTTTTCCCACTCATCAAATGGCCTGTCTGCAGCAAATATGCAACGTGTGACACTTTCAGCAGCAACAAATGACGGATCAGGGACCCAGCCGAGGGCTGCGAGTTCTGCTACTGCTCCAGGCGCCTTCCTGACTGACGCCCAGGCCAGAAACAATTCACAACTTCTCCTTAAAAGAGCAATTTCCCCTCAGAGTGATGGAGGGCCTGCCACTCACCCGCCACAAACCAACTCTATTTCTCACCCTGCACGCAGCTGCAGCACTCTGTGGTTCACCGTAAATTCATCAGCGTGGAGAGCAGGTTGTGGGCGGGGAGCACGTCAGAATCAGAGAGAGGCCGACCAGGCATGCCCTTTGCGCGGCAAAGACCAGGTGACCTCGCTGTACTCCGCCACCCCATAACCAGGGAGCACCCCCAGGGGCCATGCACACCTGAGTCTAAAGGAAAGGGGGAGCAGGCCACCTGCGCCACTCTGCTCCCTCTGAACCTCCTTCACCCTTCAGGGAGCACTGATATCCTAAAAGTAAAAGGCCAAGGGAGAGGCAACAGTATTTATTTCAGAAAAAAATATCTAGCTTTTTGGAAGCAGTGATTCAAGCAGAAGCCCAAACAGTGTTCTGATTAGACACAAATGCAAGGGGTTCTCATGAGAAGGGGCAGGGGGACAATGACGTTAAGAGAGGGAAGGCGTTCCTGTTGGCACGGACAAGCTCACACAGGGACCCTAATTCTAAAGAATGTTTTTAATTTTCAGTCCTATGGCCATCGGTCCATTAATCATAATATCTGCTTTGCAAACAGTTGTTTTAGACACAATATGACTTTAGCCCCAGTCCAGGGGTTATTTTTCCGTTTGATTTTCCTTTTATTGAATTTATTGGGATGATACTGGTTAAAACATGATACAGGTTTCAGGTGCAAAATTTTACAACATGTCATCTGTACACGGTATTGTGTGTTCACCACCCCAAACCAAGTCTTCACCCATCACAATTGATCGCCCCATACCCTCCGCCACCTCCCTCAGCCCCACCTCCCCAGCAATCACCACACGGCTGTCCATGTTAACGAGTTTTTTCTCTTTTTCTTCTTAATCCCTCCTCCCCCTCAAATATGCTAATGAGACACATGAAGAAGCATGTAGTCACACTGCACAGGTTCCAAGAAACCTCTGCTTCTACATGCTTAACCGTCACTTTTCTCGCGTAAGCACCCTTGCAAATCTCCCCAGCCTCTGTTCCGGAAGCAGCGCGTATCTGTCCCTTTGCGATGCTGGCTTCCTTGTGCACAAGCGAAAAGAATCTTCTTGCCTGTGTCACTTTCTGGTGACCTCTCTTGGTTTCTATTCTGGGAGGTTGCAAGAACTAGGGCGTGGGTAACAGTCCCAGCCGTGGAGGGGCGGGGCCGTGCAGTGGGGCAGGAGGTGGGCAAGACGCACCGACATTTCAGAGATAACACATAGGAGAGTGGCCTCCTCACTGCTCTGCTTCCGAAGTACTCCCTCTCTGACCTCCCTCATCCTTGGAAGGAGACCAATATTTTTTCTAACCCTATTTTGTGACTCAGCAACCTGGGCCCAAAGTGGTCTCAGGGCACATCCCTGAGGGCAGCAAAGTGGGAGGAGCCTGCAGCCCCACCGTGGCGCGCAGCTGGCTGCCGCGGGAGCAGGGTGATAGCATTACTCTTCGGGGCAGCGCACGTTATGAAGGTGACTGAGCACCCAGAAGCCAAACCGGTAGATTAACAAGAAGGTCCATTTCATGACCGGCTCTGTCTCAGCACCCCGGGGCTACACGCCGCCACCCCAGCTCAGAGCCTCCACGTCCCGCCCACTGCTCCTGCATGTACAGCAAACATGGAAGCTTCAAGGGAAAAACAGGCATCTAAGTTTGCATTCATGCTCCCAGGGTGCATCAGTAGGGAATCAAGGCCATAATGAGCTACTGCTATCGAAGAATAGCAGGCATGGTCATTCTCTGCTGCTTGTGGGAGTGGAGTTCTTACGATATCTGGAGAAAAAGAATTTTCTGAGACTCACATGGGAGGATGAGTGGTTTTTATTTGCATGGAATTGCGCCCCTGGGTTTGCAAAGTCCCATCTCCCTTAATCCAGTCCTGAGAGAGGTGCAGCTGGGGCTTCAGCAGAGCTGGAAGCAAAGCCAGTGTCCACAGTTTCCGTCCCATGGGGGAGCCGGTCCCACATAGCATCAGGCTGGTCGCAGTCCATCAGCCCATTGTGTGGGGCCCCCGTGGCTGGGGGCCACGTGGGTGAGTGCAGGGGAGCAGGAGCGTGAAAGCCCAAAAGCCAGGAGCACGAGAACACAAGAGTCAAGGCCACAGGAGAGTGATCGTCTTTATTTAAATATTCCGGTGCTTGTAGTGGCCACAGCTACGTTGGCCAGTGACCTGTTTCCAGGTGTGACTGACACACAAGTACCTTCCCTATTTCATCCAGACTTTACTGGGCACGCCCATAATACTTGGCCTTCCCTTTGCTCCTTTCCCTTTATGCATAACTACGTTAAGTTACAACAGTATCAATACCACCTCACACCCGTTAGGATAGTAGGATGGCTTCTGTGTCACACCCACACACACCAGAGAAGAAGGTGTTGGTGAGGATGTGGAGAAATTGGAATCCTTGTGCACTATTAGTGGAAATGTAAAATGGTGCACCTACAGTGGAAAACAGTATGGAAGTTCCTCAAAAAATTAAAAAATAGAATTACTATATCATTCAGCAATTCCATTTTCTGGGTATAGAGCAAAATAATTGAAAGCAGAGTCTTGAAGAGATACTCACACACCCATGCTCACAGCAGCATTATTCACAATAGCCACCGGGAAGCAAGTGTCCATTGACAGGTGTGCAGACAAACAAAATGTGATCCATGCACACACGGAATACCATTCAGCCATAACAATGAAGGAAATTCTGACACATGACCAACATGGGTGAACTTGGAGAACATTACGCTATGCGAAATAAGTCAGTTACAAAAGAACAAACACTAGAGTAGTCACATCCTCATAGTAGGAAAGCGGAATTGTGGCTGCAGGAGCTGGGGCTGGAAGGGTGGGGAGGGCTGGGGGTGGGGGGAGGAGTTGTCATTTAATGGAAGTTCCAGTTTGTGAAGATGAAAAAGTTCTGGAGATGGGTGGTGGTGATGGTTACATGACAATGTGAATGTACTTAATGCCACTGAACTCTACACTTGAAAATGGTTAATATGATAAATTTTAAGTTAAGTGTATTTTACCACAATTTTTTAAATCTAATTTTTTAAAAATCTAGATCTGCTACTTCCTAGCTTTATGGATTTGGGGGATTCATTTAATCTCTCCAGTTCCTCATTTTAATTGCAGGGGCCCTCTCCTTTGAAAATTCCTAATGATAATATATGCATAAACTGCCCTACACATTGCATGCACAGAGGAGGTATTTACTAACAATTAGTTCAACGAATTGCCTCCTTTATGCCCCTTGTGTGTGCGGGGTACTGTGGTCACAGCAGGAAGAAGGGGTCCTTGCCTCATCCTCAAGGGCACTGTCTGGAATCCAGCTCAGAGTTGCCCAGGAAGCAGCCTAGGTCTGCCAGCAGCAGCTCCAGAAAGAGGAATGCCCCAGCAGACACCCCATCCCGACCCTCCTGCCTCCACTTCCCCCTACCTGCCATACAGTGCCATGATCTGTGTGTCCTGTAACATGGAAACGCTTGGGAAATAGAGGTCTAACTCACCAGAAATGACTTGCATTGAGAAAATGGTAGTAAATAACTCTTCCTGGCAATCCACTCTGTGCTAGAATTGTTTCTTGTAAAATATGTCATCAGTCCTTAGTAGAAATCTCCTAGATACATGTTGCCATTTCCATTTTACAGATCAGAAAACTGAGGCCCTGAGAGGTTAAGTGATATGCCCGAGGTCACACTCAGGCATTGGCAGAGGTGGGCTATAAGCCAGGTGTGTCTGACCACAAAGCCTCTATTTTCTCCCACGTGCCCCAAGACTCCACATCTGGCCATTGCTGGAGTGGATGGTGCCCTCCTTGCGTAGCTGTTCACAAAATCCACCCAACTCAGCCTTGTCCCCTTCACATCATCAGAATGAGTGACCCTAGATGGCTGAGTCACTTGGCCTTTGACAGTGGGGAGGGGACCAAACATACTGCATGATTGATTGATTGCTTGATTGTGGTCAGCTCAGTACCTAAGCACAGAAAGCCCCCACTTGAGCCCTGAAAGATTGAATTACTTCTTCCTCTGTTCAATCCTGGCCTCTTGGACTCAAGGTAGCCCTTTGGTGCTCACCTGTGCTGGGAACCCATCAACAATTCAAATGCCAGAATGACCTGGGGCCACACATCATCTGGGGAAGTGTGAGGCAGGCGCTCTGTGTGGAAACACAGGCCACTGCAGAGGACTCTGACTAATGAACAGGGACACCCAGGATGATAGAGGGGTGTGTAGGTGCCTAAATCTGAGAAACAGAGCTCCTCATCCAGGGTCACTTGCGCCACCTCAAACCCTCCAAAGAGGGGAGCCCACAGAGGCTCTCAGTTCCCAGGGAGGCCCCTCTGGACACAAAAGGTTGAGAGTCTGGAAAGCTGGAGCTGGAGGGAAGGCAGACCTGGGGAGCCCCAAACCTGAGCAGGCTTCCCTCTTCTGGTCTCCTGCAGATTCAGGAAGCCCTCCCTAGCCGGAAACCCAGACTACAAATACACCGCCTCCTGGAGTGTATTCCCCTGAGTCTCCAGCTTCCTCCACTGACTTTGCAGATCTTTCCCTGGGACAACACTACACTCACTGGGACCCTCAGACCCACGCTCTGTGCTGCCCTGGCCCTGCGCAAGGTGTGGGGCTTGCACTTTATCGTAGGTAAACTGAGCACCACAGTATGGAAGGGATTTTGCCCACATTTCTCAGTATCCCACTCCCCATATAATCAGGGGCCTTCTGACCTCAATCTTTAAAGATAGAGAGCAAAGTGATCCCAGTGCCTGACAAGCTCTAGAGAAGGGAAAGCCTCCACCCTGCAGAGCCCCTTCACTCATACTGACAAGACTCCCCTCCACCCCCCCTCCCATCCACCCACCACCCAGCCACCCGCCCACCCACACGTCTGTTCACTCATCCATACATCCATTCACCCTCTTGTCTATGCATCCATCCATTTATCCATCCATCCATACATACATCCATCCATCCATCCATCCATCCATCCATCCACCCACACATCCATTTATCCATCCACCCATCCATTCACCCACCCACACACCCATCCATACATCCATTCACTCAACAAATGTTCTTTCTCATCTACCCTATGCCAGGCCCTGTGCTGGTTGCTGGAGGTCCAGAGAGAAAACACAGTCAACAGGTGTGACGGGGACTATATTGGAGGTAAGCAAACAGCACAGGATGGCCCTGGTGGCTGGGCTTCAGAGCCTCTCAGGAAGCTGGCCTCTGGCTGCCTGTGGTGGGAATTCTTCTCTGTGCACATGGCCTTGGCTAGAATTACCTCCTGTGCACATGCCTAGACTTCCAAAGAGGACGCTTGGGGAAAACTGTGGCTTTTATACGCTTGTGCCCCACCTGGTGGGGACCCTGCAGCCTGAAAATGGCTGTGTGGACCTGGAGCCCCCACCCCGGGTGGTGGTGTCCGCACAATCACTGGGCGCTGGGACTCTGACTCCCGTGTCATTCCTCTTGATGGTGCAGGTGAGTGTGAGTAAGGGATACAAAGGAAATCTGCTCCCGATTTCTTTTGCTAATTTGACATCTATTCCCCTCTGACAACTTCATGGATTTGCTTTTTAAATCACTTTAAATCTTGACACATAATTAAGAAGAGGCCTGGTGTCCTCTCACTTGACTTGGTTTTAGGAAAGCAGTGGGACTGAGGGTCCCATGGTAACCCCCTCCGTGACCAGCTCAGTGCACATCTTCCGTCCTGCAGACACCGCTGCGGTGATCATGACCTAACAGTGGTCGGCAAACTGTGGCTCAGCAAACAGCGGCTCGCAAGCCACATGCAGCTTTTTGGCCCCTTGAGTGTGGCTCTTCCATAAAATACCGACTTCTGCGCATGGGCCACGAAGTTTCAATCGCACTGTATGTGCGCGCCCGCACATGGTATTTTGTGGAAGAGCCACACTCACGGGGCCAAAGAGCCGCATGTGGCTCCCAAGCTGCAGTTTGCCGGCCACAGACCTAGGAGAAGGCAAGTACTTCAGAACATCAAGACACTGCTGTGTGGGGCTTCCGGGAGTGATGGTCGAGACTGACCCATGTGAGTCTGACAAGAAGATATCCTGGGCTGAGCATGTCAAGGGGTCATAGGTGTTATTGAGCCATTAACTTCTCTTATGCTCACAACACACCCTTTACTGATTAGGAAACCGAGGCTCAGAGACACCCGGCAGGTCCATCCTACCTCCTCTGATGAATGGCATGGGTGTCTGTGGTTCCCAGATCCTCACATGGGAACTGGGAACATAAATCTCGAGTTGGCATGGCCAAGTGCCAGGGGCCTGAGGACCCTCAGCAAACAATGGCTCCATCTCTGAAGCACACGCTGGTCCCGCGGCTGCTGCCTGCTCCTGGGGAGGGCACGGTGCCTTCCAGGGGCGACTGTGAGCTCCAGGCCCCTCCTGGGCTCTCAGGCCTGGAGCTTTCATCCCCACCCCTGATGCTGAGGCTGGGGTGGCAGGTTCAGGGCCCCTTCTAAGCTTGGCTCCTTCCCCATATCCCTCACCATCAGACTGGGCCATGGGCCTCACATGATTTTTCTACTCAGAAACCTTTCAGTGGGGGCGGCTCCTCCTGCGCTGAGTCAGCAGGAAGGCGGTGCCTGGCTCTGAGTGGAAGCTCATTCTTCATCCCACTGTTCCTGATGCTGTTCTAAGGGTGGCTCCATGGGCGGGGGGCTCTGCAGGGCCCCGAAACTGCTCCTCCCGGCTCGGTGTGTCTGTGCTGGAAAGTGCTTCCCGAGTCTTGTAGTCCATGCATTGAACTGAGGAGCTAGGCCACGGCCAGAGAGGCTGAGTGATGTCTATATCCCAGAGTAGCCTGGCCTGGCCTCAGCTGAGAACCCAGACTGCCCTGCCCCCAGCCCAGCTCAAGTGAGTGAGCAGCAGCCAAGGGCCTGCACCCATGCATGCTGGGCATGGCCAGGTTCCACAGGACTGGTCCCACCACAAGTCACCCACCCACCCCAGCCCAGGTCCACTGCTTGGGCCTGCCAGGTTCATCACCCAGAGGCCCTCCTAGCCCCTCTCAACTCCTCACCCCAGTGGTGGTGACCTGGGTTCATCCCCGTAGCTCCCCTGCCCAGCTGGGCTTCAGTTCCGCCATCTGCCCTCACCTAGACCACAGGGTCCAGGAGTCTCCTGTTGGCCGTCATAGAGGGACTGGGCCCTGCCATGTTGCTCCCCTGAGCTCTCCTTGTGGGGAGCCTCCCATCACCAGCAGCAAATAGTCCTGAGCTTCAATAGATGACCCCTGCCAGCCCCCCCTCTCACTGCCTCCACTCCGCCCCTTACCCGAAGAACCCCAGTACCAGCTGATTTCTGCAGACAGGCCCAGGGTCTTACCATTCCTCCTTCTCTGAACCTACTCCTCCATCCACACCCTGACTTTTCCTTCCTGGGTCCTCTCTGCTCAGAGGCAAGGCTCAGCTCCCCATGGGCAGAGTGCACAAGGCTGTGGCCATGGGTGGCAGACACTAAGTCTATTGTTTTATGACTCCCAGTAGTTGGCCCTCGGCTTCTACTTTAAGTTCCCAGTCATCTCAAAATCTGTAGGAGGAGCCCCCTCAGGCCCAAGTCCCCAGTAGCCATGCACTAGGCTCCAGACCTCAGGCCAACACGTGAGCATCCAGGGCCCTCCTTCAGTTTCTATCTCACAGACAGTCAGACAGCTGAGACTGACTCCAAAGCACAGTTCCTTCCCACGCAACTCACAGTCCAACTGTTACTTCTCTGGTGCACAGGCGTGGGACCAGCTTCACCCTGTGTGATGACACTCTAACGAAGAGACCCGGTCTGTACTAGATGGGGAGGGGCTTGGAGTGGGAGACGGTGTGTGAATGTGCATATGTGTGTATCTGGTGTGTGTATACATGTGCTTGTGCATGTGTGGTGTGTGGGTAGGGGTTTGGTGTTTGTGCACATGTACATGGTGTGTGTGTGGTAATGCTGATGTATGTAATGTGTGTGATGTGTGTGCATGCACACAGATGCACATGGCATGTGTGTGCGTATGTTTATATGGGTGTGACATATGTGCATCCACACATGTGCACTATTTTCACTGTTTTCACGAGAAGGGCTGCCTTAAATGAGGACATGCTTTCTTTTCATTACTGCTGCCTGGAAACCACAGAATCGACACTGGGACTGTGTGGTTGGGGGCAGAGGAAGGCATTTGCCAACACCCTGGAGGAAAGCAGAAGAGCCTTCCTTCTTGGAGCCACCAAGTGTCAGCTGGGCAGTCGCTTAGCCTCTCTGAGTCTCTGTTTTCTCATCTGTAAATGGTGATAAGCAAACAGACCTCACAGGGTCATGCTAAGGGTCAAATAAGATGCTAGTGTGACAAATCTAGGCAATGCAAGGCCAGGAGGGCCCTGAGCCCAGAGCCCATAGGAAAGGGGTTAGACAAACACCCAGTGTCATCCCACCCAGGGCAGGAGAACCAGGAAATGTGGTGTGAGCTTGGGAAAGCCCTGCCGGGCTGGGAAAGTGGTGCAGCTTTATTATGTAAAGTGCGTCAGTGATTCTCAGTGTAATTAAGACGGATGGCTCTAATAGCCCTGCAGGGCCCACATCCACCACAGGGCAGGCATTTACTCTGCTCTGTGTGCAGGGGCTTCAGTGGGACCAGACCCATTAGAGGAAGGCGTGGAACACAGTCCTCAGGCCGCTGCCCTGGACTGAGGCCAGCAGAGGGGCCGTAGGCCAAGCCCAGGGGAGCCTCCGCAGAGCCGCCTGTCCCCCAATGTGGTCCTGACCCCTTACTCTGCAGACAAGCTCAGTGCTTCATCACCACACAACTCTTTTTGGGATTAAGATGTCATCCTGCTGCCATGGTAAGAGAGCAGAGCATACAAAAGCAACAAAAACAACAACGACAATAATAAGACCCCAAGAGGTCATGGATCCTGATGTGTCCAAGATCACATCACAGACAGGCTCCGTCAGACGAAGGGACCTGCACGCAGAGGTGCAGTCTCGCTGCACTGCAGAGCCCTCTCCTCTAGCACCCGGGCGCCCGCGCAATCTCAGCTGGAAGGGGTGGGGGGGCACAAGCAGTTCACTGAGCCCCATTTCACTGAGATGATGATAATGCCGGCAGCTGACATTATTATTACTATGACTATTATTTGCAGAGCTTACAGTGTGCCAGTCTGTTTAAATTACCATTTTAAATAATTCCCACCACAACACTATGAGATTGGCATTATTATTATCCCTAGAGGGTAGCTGACATGGGTCACGTGGCTGGTCAGGAGCTGTGCTGAGTCTGTGCTGAGTCTCTGCCTGCATTTCTCTGCCCCTGGAGTCTGCACAGAGCAGGGGACTCCAGGTGTCAGGAAGTTCTAACAAGCAAAATAGAGACAGAGTCATAGATAGGGAGCAGCAGACAGCTCTGGTGTGGGTGTTGAGGGCGGGGGGGAGCAAAAAAGAAAAAAAGAGAAAGGTCTCATGGGCATGAACAACAGTGTGGTAATTGTGGGAGAGACCGGGGGTGGAGATGGAAGAGGGGATAAGGGGGATAAATGGTGATGGGAAAAAATAAATTAGGAAGGGAAAAAAAAAAGAAAGTTGTTTCTTATAAAATACTAGAGGCCCGGTGCATGAAATTCGTGAACAGGTGGGATCCCTAGGCCTGGGTCGATCAGGTTCCCCACCTCCCCTCCTCCCCCCCTCCTCCTTCCCTCACCACCCACATCCACCACCACCCACCTCCAGTTCCCCATCCCAGCCCAGGGCCCAGCTCTAATCGGTGATCGGGGCCTGACAGCTAGGGGGAGGGACTGGGAGGTTGGCCAGCAGGCCCTGACGGGCCAGGGCCTGCGGGGCGAGGGCAGCTCCTGCATTGAGCATCTGCCCCCTGGTGGTCAGTGCGCATCAAAGCAACCAGTCATTCTGGTTGCTTAGGCTTTTATATACAGTGGGACCTTGACTTACGAGTATCCCGACTAATGAGTTTTTTGAGATACCAGCTGTCTCTCGGCCGATATTTTGCATTGAGTTGATAGAGTAATTTGAGTTAACGAGCTCCTTAATGAGCTCGGTCTCAGAACGAATTAAACTCGTAAGTCAAGGCCCCACTGTATATAGATGAGTGATCCAAAATATACCTATCAGAGAACCATGTTCCCTCAAGCCTGGGAGCATCCCCTCTTCTCCTCTATAGCAATTCTCCCCCCAGGTCCACTTTGGGGTCCTCCCACCTCACCCCAGGGCCTAGCCCCACTTCCCCCAAAAGGCAGGCTCTGGATCACCCACCCCACCTGTGAATGCCTTGGTTCCTTGCTGGGCCTCGCTCTCCTCACAGCTGCATCAGCAAGATGGCCATCCAGGAACTGGGCAGGACTCTGCCCCATACCCCATACAGCCCACCCCTCTGGGCCTTCCCGCTCAGTGCTGCGTGTGCAGGCAGCACTGGCCTCAAGGTCAGAGACTGGGGTCAGTGCCTTGCTCTGCCCTTCCTGACAGGGCAACCTTGGGCAAGCCACTGTAATCTCCCAACCCATGGTCTCTCCATCTGTAAAATGGACACGGAAGTCAGAGAAGGGCTGCCACAGTGGTGATCGGAAAGACCAAGAGCTGCTATGTGCACAAAGCGTGATCTTCTCCATTGCCAATCTCCCTCACTGCGCAAGGTGCTGCCAAGGGCTGAGGCAGGGCAGGAGGCAGGGGGATGGGGCCTCACCCCAGGGAGTTGGCTCTTGGTCCCTACAAAGCATACCTGGGGCTAAAAACTAGATAAAAATGCCAGGGATGGGAGAAAACAGAGGAAGAAGAATTTAAGCTGCAGGTGTTTGGTTCTTTGGAGTCTGGATAGGTTGGCAGCCTCCTTGCTGCAGGAGCCTTCCAGTATGGCTGCTCGGGCCCAGGTGAAGCCGGCAGTTCTGAACCCCCAGCTCCACCTGCACAGCCCATGGGGGAGGGACTTAAAGGAGTCAGGCTGCCATGGCACCCTGCCCCCCCTCTCTGGGCAGAGACCCCCAGTGCCTTAGGGAACGTAAAGTCTTCCTCCTGGTCCTGGCGTCTGCCTCCTTGGGCCCAGGAGGCACACCAAGCCCCAGAACAGCTGACCTTACCCCACAACACTTGGAGCAGAAAGTGCCAGGCACAGCCGGCAGTCCCCACTGGGCACTGAGTGCCTCCTAGGGCTCTGTGACCTGGCATCTTTCCAATCAGGGTCACCTGCTCATTAAGTGGGGCATCTCAAAGGGCCGTGTGGGGCAGTGTCAGAGCAGGGCTCAGGATGGGGCCTAGATGACCTCACCTCACTGTGTGGCCCCAGCAAGTCTCTAACCCTCTCTGAGCCCTGTTTTTTGCATGTATGAAATCAGAACAGTAACGCCCCCTCCCATGAGCTCACTGAGGCAATGAGCTCCAATTACAGAGTGCACACCAGACCCTTCTTTTCCTGTCCAGCAGCCCTCCGAGGGCTACAGAGCTATGCGGGAAGGACACGGGGACAGGACAGGGACCAATGTCATTGATGCTCCCAAATGTTTCCTCTTTGGGTTTCCTGAGAACATGACAATTTGCTAAGCTGGAGTATTGTGTTAGTTAAAAACTCTTTTAAAATTCTAAAAATGACATCTATAATAATAAAAGCATAATATGCTAATTAGACTGGAAGTGCTTCCGGACAACCTTCTGGACGAAGCCGGGCTGTGAAGGAAGCCCGGGTCCCAGGTGACAGAGGGAAGCCAGTGTCAGCAGCCTGAGGAAGGAAGGCCTACTCTTGCACGAATTTTGTGCATTGGGCCTCTAGCTTGATTATAAAGATTAACCACCTGGAAAGATGAAACTATTCACTCAAAGCTGGGGTCTTGGAGTCAGAGAGACCTGGGTTTCATCTGCTGTTTCACCATCTGCAGCAGGAGACTCAGCAAGCGCCACCACAGGGCACACACTCACCTCATCACTGGACAGCAAGCATTGCCACCTCTCCTATTGGTAGGGGGCTGGCCCTAGCAGAAGTGCTCTTTCCTTGACCCTTTATAAGGTGACATCTTTGAAAGATGACCACAACTTTGTAAGGTTACCATACATTTGTAAGGTGACCACATCTTTATGACAACACCTTTGTGATCACATCTTTATGAGTTAACCACATCTGTGTAAGGTGATGAGGAGACCACATCTTTGTGAGGAGACCAAGTCTTTGTGACCACATCTTTGTGAGGAGACACATCTTTGTGAGGAGGCACATCTTTGTGAGGTGACCACATCTTTGTGAGGTGACCACATCTTTGTGAGGTGACCACATCTTTGTGAGGTGGCCACATCTTTTGAGGTGACCACATCTTTGTGAGGTGACCACATCTTTGTGACCACATCTTTGTGAGGAGACACATCTTTGTGAGGTGACCACATCTTTGTGACAATATCTTTATGAGGTGACTAAATCTTTGTGAGGTGACCACATCTTTGTGACCACATCTTTATGAGGTGACCACATCTTTGTGAGGTGACCACATCTTTGTGACCACATCTTTGTGAGGTGACCACATCTTTGTGAGGTGACCACATCTTTGTGAGGTGACCACATCTTTGTGACCACATCTTTGTGACCACATCTTTGTGAGGTGACCACATCTTTGTGACCACATCTTTATGAGGTGACCACATCTTTGTGAGGTGACCACATCTTTGTGACCACATCTTTGTGACCACATCTTTGTGAGGTGACCACATGTTTGTGAGGTGACCACGTCTTTGTGAGGTGACCACATCTTTGTGAGGTGACCACATCTTTGTGACCACATCTTTGTGACCACATCTTTGTGAGGTGACCACATGTTTGTGAGGTGACCACATGTTTGTGAGGTGACCACGTCTTTGTGAGGAGACACATCTTTGTGAGGTGACCACATCTTTTTGAGGTGACCACAGCATTGATGGTAGAGGACAGATGGCTAGATGTGCCCATGACTTAGGAGTGGAAGTGTTGTCTACTGCCTGCTGACTAGAGGTCTTAAGTGCCCACATCAGACCCTCCCAAGCTCTATCCTCCCTTTGGCCCAGTGGCCCACAAGGTTCAAGAAGAGGACTGTTCTATCTGCCTAGATCTCTGAGTGGCTGTGATCAGCAGACTCCCAGCCAGTGCATATGGATAAGTAACATAAAGGACAAACAAGTCTATTTTCTTGGCCACCTGAAAGGTGAGGGCAGGAGGGCAGGACATGGCAGGGCCCAACCTTGCCTACCTGGACTGATGTAATTACTGTAAAGCTAAAATGTGATCATATGCATAAGTCACCTGGCTCATTGCAGGTTCTGAAATGATAGTTGTGTCCCCTTGAAACTTAAAATTTAGGGCACAAGGCCCCTCCTTCCATGGCAAGGATGTCAAATACCCTGAGTAGAAAGGACACACATTTGTGCATGTCAGATGTGAGGGAAGCAGATTTTTTTCACTCTCCCCTCCATGGAGACACTCAGGGCTTGTGGGGACGTCACACCAGAAAACAACCCTGAGGCTATGAGATCCCTGGTTGTAGCTGTGGATGGGGAGGATGAAGAGCAGGAGGGAGGGGTTGACCAGAAGCACTGGAGCGAGGAGCAGGGCCTGGCAGGTGTCTGGCAGCACAGCCCAGCACTGGGTGAGGGAGGCAGACCCTCAGCAGACCCTCCTTGCAGACTGTCCTACTGGCTGCTGAGCCAACGATGCAGACCGAAGCACAACAGTCGGTTCCACTGAGCAGACACTCAATCCTGGAGCCTAAACTCCAGGGCCCACATCCACTGCTATCTACCGTTTACCTCCCCAGCACAGTAAGAAGCCCTGAGGGAACGATGGCCCACCTCCTCCCAAGCCTGGTGGAAGCCTCTTCACCCATCACCTCTGCAGGGCTCTAGCATGGCCCTTGGCAGGCCCAGACAGGCAATGAATGATGTTTCATAGACATGTGAGAAGAACCCAGTTTGCACAGGACACAGGAGGAGGCTGGGAAAGCCCACCCAGCAAACAGGTGCTTGGGCTTCTCCTCTGTGATGAGGCCTCCCCTTAGTCACCAGAGAAGTCCTCGCCAGCACCTCACCCACAGCAGCCCAACCACCCACAGCCTTTAGTGCTAAACAGATGGCCATTGGCTCTGTTCCAGGGGAGCTGATTTCCAGCGTCCTGCTGGCTCGTGGGCCTAGATGACTGTTTCCCAGATGCAGATGCCACTAGCAGTCAGCTGTTAGGTAAGCAGCACCCCCTAGCCCCTGCTATGTGTACACATATGTGTGTGTATGTCTGTGTGTTCCCAGGTGTCAGCACCGCTCCCAGCAGGAGGAAGCCCAAACGCACTGTGTCTGATGCCTCATATTTTCTGATGTGGCTAAGAGGCTCATTTAGGAGCCATAGCCTGGCCCCCCAGCAGCAGGAACCTCATTGACTGTGTCTGTCTGAAGGTGCCCATACTCTGTACGCGCCTCAAAATGTTTGGCAATCATTATTTAGCAACTGGATTCGGTACTTCCAGGTCCTTCCAAACTGAAGTGAAAAGAATTAAGAAGACTTGATAAGAACTTAACACACATTTTCACAAAACCCCCAGGAGACAGAACTCTATTCCTGTTTTAAAGATGGGACCCTGAAGTTCAGAGACATGAAGAAACTGGCCTGAGATCACACAGCAAAGAAATGTCAGAGCAAGATCTTGAACCCACAGCCAGCTCAGCGAGGACTGCATGCACACTTGTTCCACACGTCCTCACTTCCATGAGGGGTGTCCGAGTGAATCCAGTCTGCCTGGTTGCCCCGTGTCCATTGCTTCTTGAATGGGGGAGTTGGATGGCAGCCGCTGCAGCGTCCACTCACCTGGGGGCCTAGGACTGTGACCCCCTGTGCGGTTGATGGGGTTTGAGTAGTCAGAGTTCACTCAGAGACCCAAAACTGCCCCTCACTCCAGTTCCCAGGAGTGGGGACTCACCAGGAGGAGCAGGCGGCCACCACTTGGCTTCCTGCCCTGACTGAGCCCTCCAATTCCAATTACCAAAGCCCTCAACTACATGCACCGCTGGGCCACAGGGCTGAGTCCCTCCCTGTTGGTGATCAAGTCTGTGTGTTGTCATCTCCGCAGACCTGTGTTCCCAGCACCTCGTGCTGCATGAAAGGGCACAGGCCAGGGGGTGGCTTTCTCTGCTGCAGGAGCCTTAATGGGAACACTCAAGTGGCCAGTCAGTCATCGAGACTTTCTCACTCGAATGTTGGCATCTGGGCTGAGACAACTGTAAGTGTGAACTCTCCTGGGACTTCCCACTAAAGTGCCCATGTGTGGCCTCGTCACATGGCGTGGGACCTCCCAGCACAAAGGCTGCGTTTCCAGAAGCGGCTCAAGAGAGAGACTGAGCTTCTCAACAGAACCAGGGCTGCATGGCCATTTCTGAAACTAGCCCTGGAAGTCACAGAGACTCAGCAATCATGGCCAGCAGGTCACCAAGGCCAGCTCAGATCAAAGAGGGTGATTAGGCCCTCCTCATGGGGCAGTGGCCAGTTCCCATTGACCAAGAGTATATGGATGGAGATAAGGCCCTGCTTTCTTTTTTTTATTTATCTTTATTGTTGAAAGTATTACATATGTCCTTTTTCCCCCCAATTTACCCCTTCCAGCCCATACCTGCTCCACCCCAGGCCTTCATCACACTATTTTCTGCATCTATGGGTTATGCATATCTATATCTATATCTATATCTATATCTATATCTATATCTATATATCTATATATATAAGCCTAAGTGACCAACCAACAAAATGACCAGTCACTATGGCGTGCACTGACCACCAGGGGACAGATGCTCAATGCATAGGATCGGGCTCCCTCCTATCTGTATCGGGCCTGTGGGGATAGGGCCGAAACTGGCTATCTGATATCCCCTGAGGGGGTCCTAGATTGCGAGAGGGTGCTGGCCAGGCAGAGGGACCCCACCAGTGCACAAATCAGTGCACTGGGACTCTAATATGCATATAAATTCTTTGGTTAATCTCTTCCCAAACAACCTCCCCCACATTCCTTCTGAGATTTCTGTCTGTTCCATACTTCTGTCTCTGGATCTATTTTGTTCATCAGTTTTTGTTCTTTAGATTCCACATATGAGTGAGATGCTTGACTTTCTCTGACTGCCTTATTTTGCTTGCCTTCTTTGGGAAAATTCCCTGTAAGGGAAGAAGTGTGACTAATAGGATTTAGAGACTGAAGCCACTGTTGTGCCCGTGACAATGATCCTGACAACTGTGGTACCCTCACCCACCCAGAGAGCACCACACAGAGCCTGGCCTACCCGACAGAATGGCTGGCACAGCTGAACCAGGAGGCCCCCAACCCTCCGTGGTGTCATCAGAAATGGGTGTTGAAGGGCTGGAGCCTGATTCTTCACAAACAAGGGGAACACATTCTGACAAAGGATGTCAGTGAGTCTGGGCAGAGAGCCCCTTAGTCTTTCAAAGGTGCCCTGAGTTCCTGGCAACGGCATGCTCCTGACTTCAGGTGAAAGATGCTCTAAGCCTCGCCATAGCCAGGGGCCCTGGTCTGCCCCAAGCAAACACCCAGGCCCTCCCATGGAAGGGTGGGAGCATCCCATGACTAGGGGAAAGGCCCCATCCTCTTGTGCAAGGAGCCTCAGGAGACGAAGAGGGGAGATGAGCAAGCTGGCTGCAAGGGCTGCTGCACATCTCCCTCAGAAGAGAGCAAGTGACATCAGCATCACCCAGAGCCTCAGACCACAGGCTTTCTGCTCTGGACTTGTGGCTGAACGGGAGGACCATCCCCCTTCTTCTCAGGGCACTGATGGCGTCCAGGGTCTCATGGGGGCAATCAGGAGAGTCCTGGGCTCTCAGCAGGGAGCCAAACCCCCTCATCCAAGAAGCTGAGAGTGCTCTGAGGGAGGGGTGATGCAGAGGCTCACTGCAGAGAGGAGCAGACACCCCGAGGCAGCTGCAGCAGCTGTGCTCAGGCAGCGGGGACGTGCCCTGAGGGCTGCCCAGACTGCTGGTGGCAGGAGGGAGAGCTGAGGCCGTGCAAAGAGGAGAAGACTTGAAGAAATGTTAGGTGACTGTGACCCTATACCTAAAGCAGGCTGGGAAGTCTGAAGGAAGCACAGCTTACACTGGAGTTTAATGACATTTTAAATCAACCGCAGTAAATGTGCAGTAAATCAGCATGTGACTAATGAAAAACATAGACATGGCCATCACAGAAATCAGAGGATGTGGGAATCACTGTGGGATAGAGAAGCCTGTGCAGGTTTTATAGGCGCAGAAGCTGAGCTCAGTGACCATAAAATAGAAAGAGAAAGAAATAAAGTAACTGTGTAGGGGCTGTGAGATGTGGAGTGGTGAGCACTGGTCTGGAAGGCACAGGTCTGAACCAGAACCTCACTGGGTCCCTCTCTGGGCCTCAGCTCCCTCCTGAGAGGAGCGTGAGGGCTGCGAATTCTGTGGGCCTCGAATTCTGTGGGCCGTGCTCATCTGTAGACCAACAGGACTCTCCAAGCGCTGCAGGCCCACAGCCAGGAGCTCCTTGTTTGCAGACTCGCTGCCCACGCCCCCTGGTTGTGGGGAGAATGCCTCTGCCCAGCTATAGGGGCAAACAGGAGCGTGTCCTGTGGCCGCTTGACCTGGCCTCCTTGAATACCAAAGGATCCTGGCCTCAACCTTCCCCAGAAGAAGCATCGCACTTTAAATTCCTTCTAATTCCAGTCCAAGTTCTCCTGAATGTTATTAAAATTACAAAAGTGGCTGCATGCAATTTTAATGTTCTCTACCAACAAATTCTGCAGGAGAAATCCCCCGGGCACCCCATTGATCATTTAAGTAGACACAACAAAGCATTTCAAGACATGAGTTTTAACCAGAAAGATAATGAAATGAATATTTTATTTATGATGGGTCATCTGGTGATGAATTTTTTCTAATTTTTTTATTAAAAAATCAAACAACTAAATCTTACCTCTTGTAAAGGCATTGATTAAGTAGATACCAGCCTCTTGGATTTATCAAGTACTCTCTCCACCACGGTTCCTTGTAACAATGGGAGAGAATTTACAGGTCAATAACCTCGAAGAGAGTGTGCCAACCGAGTTAATTTGGTCTGCACTTTGCGAAGATAGATGCCCTCGTAATGTTTTACTTGTCCCTAATCCCCCACTGCTACTACCCTAATATCCCACAACTCAGCACCTGTGAATCAAAAGCTTGTGCCTAAAACTTAAAAACCTCTTAGAAGATTCCAAGAGACCCCAGAAGCAGCACCGCGCCTGGATCCTTGTGAATGCTCATGAGTAATAATGACTTCCTGTGCTGTCGGCCTTCATCTCTGGCTCCAGTCTTCATTTCTGAATCTTTGGAATTTCTGAGCGGTAGGTTGTCTTTGCTACGTATGGTGGACTTATTGCTGGCTTTATGCTAAGGCGATGACTCAGAATGGGGGCTGGCCAGGCTAGAAAGACCAACCAGGTGATTAGAGGTTGGGACTTTGAGCCAGGTGATATCAGCCAAACCTACAGAGAAGGAAGATGGAGACTGAGTTCAATCACACAGCCAGTGAATTAAGCAGTCACACCTATATAATGAAACCAAATAAAAATTATGGGACTGAGGCTCACGGGAGCTTCCTGGTTGTTGATACACATCAATGTACCAAGAGGATGGTGTATCCCGAAAGCACAGAAGCTTCACATTTGGGACCCTCCGGACTTGCCCCCTGTGTCTCTTCATTTGGCTGCTTGTGATGTGTATCCTTAATAGTAAAACTGTAATCATGAGTACCGTACTCTCCTGAGTTTCATGAATCTTTCTAGTGAATTACCGAAGCTCAGGAGCCAGTGAGAACCCACAAATGTGTAGTCATGGGTCAGAGTGAAGGTGGCCTGGGAGCCCAGAGCTTGTAGCTGGTGTCTGCCGTGAGGCAGTTGTATGCGCATGCACTCACCCCTGTAGTTAGTGTCAGCATGGCATCGCAGCTATGCCTCCAACTAACTTATTTGCAAACGGAGGAGCCACAATTTTCTAACCCAAATTGATGACTAGTTGTGTGGGGAGGGGAGCTGGTGACACCATTAAAGGTCCAAAAGATAGACATTTGGGCTTGGGGTGTGTAAGGAAAAATTCTGAGATAGTCCCCAGCATGGCTGTCCTCTGGTGTCCACACTCAGTATACTCTTCTCCCCCTGAGCATGAGGCCCACTGTGAGCATGAGGAGCTTCACTCCTGTGATCAGGTTATGATGCACAACATCACAATCCAGCTGGTGAGACCCTGAGCAGAGAGCAAGCCAAGGCCAAACTCCAGGAGGTGACAGGTGGGTATGCTTCAGGCCACTACGTTTGCGATCATTCGTTATGCAGCACCAGGAAGCTAGTACACCTGGAAACCTGCACTGGCTGAGGAAGCAGGAGGACGTGACACCAGCTCTGCCAGGAAGACAGGGGTGGTTTGAGAGAAGAGCGATCAGAAGGTAGGAGAGGCGAACAACCAGAATTTTCCATGACATGAAACCAGATTCTCAGGTGGGAACCTAAAGGAACGCTTGGGTTGGAGAGATGATGTTTGGTCTCAAAAGAAGCAGCTTGATTTCTGTCTTCAAAGGGGAAGGGCTGTTTTATGTCAGAGGTATTAAACATGCCCAAGTGACTGGAAGCACAATAAGATGGATATGCTCTCAAATTGATGCATATTATCTCAACAAAATGCCTAGAAAATAGAAAAGGCTGCCTTTAATATTGGCACTCCTAATTCATTCCAAATTCCTAATGAATTCCAAGTATACAAATGTAATTGACTTACATTAGAAATAAGAGAAGAAATCAGGACAAGCAAATGGAGACTAGAAAATGAGTAGGTGAAGAACTGTCAACCACAGGCATTGGGTTGGATTAAAATCTCCCCCAGCCCATAGCTACTGTAACTCTATGTTTAAATGTCACTTCAAAGAGCCAGGACCACATTATCCAACGGATGCTAGGAGGTGGGGTTGAATTGAGATGGGATTGGGTCACAAACAAAGTGACACCCAAATTCTGCCCTCCTCTCGAGTTTCTCAAAGGAAAACAATAAACTGAGGGAAAAGGGTCTCGGCTGTACCCCAAACCTCAGGATCAAATACTCTCTTTACTTAAGTGGAGTTTTCTGATGCCAAAGCACTCTAAAGACCCACTCTGATCATTTCACCCCCAAACAAAAGCCCAAGTAAGGAACCCAAAGCCACGAGGGAGCTGACCTAGGCCACCCACTCCAGGCCTATTGCACCCAGGGAGAGCCAACAGCTTCGACCGCCTCCTGAGGGAGCCTTGACTGTCACCGCAGTTCTCTTCGCCCCCTGCAGGCTTAGCCTCCATTTCCTGACTTCCACTGCATCATCTTTCTTGCATGATTTGCTCCTTTAGTTGGAGCACATCCTTTCATCGCTTTCTGAGAAAAGGCAACAGAAGTCCATCGAAGCATCTATCTTATATAAAAACTGCTGTTTGAAATTTTAACCCTGCTATTTTGGCTTCTGTAAACACTTGCTTGCCTAAATAATAGGGAAAATAAGACTACTCCCATTCCAGAGAGGCCGTAAACTATGCCCCAGACAGAGCTGTCAGTGCTGGCGCCAGGCCTTGAGTTATGGTGTCATGGCCCCTTCCAGCATGCAGGTCTTCTTTCTCAGAAGGCCCGGAAGTCTCATTCCAAATTTGGGAGACAAAGGACTGGAAAAAGTATAAATAGAGAAGTTTCCTCCATGATGGGGGGCCCAGAATTTGAAAGACACATTTTTCTCTGGGCCTGCGCATAATTAAAGTGTAACTCCCTTTCTCTAAGCATGGCTTGGTCTCTTCTCCGGTCTTCTGTAACACAGTTTAAAGCTTGGCTGGCTGAAATAGCCTCTGTCTCTCTTCTTCCTTGACTGACGTTTTATTGAGTAGAGAATTCTAAGATGGGACATTTTTCCCAGAATGTGACAGCATTGTCTAATGCTTTCCTATCCTGCTCTTGAGAAGCCTGAAGACGTTCTGGTTACTGGGCCACTGTACGTGGTCTGTTTTCCCTCTGCACTTTAGTGTGGGGTTTCTTATTCCTGGCCCTCAATGCCTTCTCAGCAGGCCCTTTCAGTTCTAAAACCTTTCTTATATCGTTTCTGTTCGTTCCGTTTTCTCCTCCCCCACGCACGGGCTGGGTGGGGCCACCTCAGAGGCGATGGCAAATACAGTGAGCAGCAGGCCTTCATGCCTGTGTACTGAGCCCTAGCCAGGGCATCATGGGAGGGAGCACCGCTTTCCTAGCTGTGGTTCAGGGAGTCAGGGCCTCATTTCCAGCACTGCCTGCATAGAATAAAGCAGGCCAGCCCCTTACCCCAAACCACCCAAAGCCGGTGGGAAAGCAACAGCTCTGCAGTACTCAGAACCGTCCTCCCACCTCAGAGCCCAGCTGGCCAGCTGGGCAGTGACAGGATTCCACCAGCTTTCTCTTCACTGAAGAGGAAGGTGTTGGCTTTTCTTCAATGCATATGGCACATCAGAACTGCTACCCCAAAGACGCTGCTCACTGCACTTCCCGCCCTGGCTGAGTGTCTGGCTGCCTCCACTGTGCTGGGGGGAGCTGTCTGGGCCCCTCTCTCTGGGCCACCGCAAGGCTGCTGCCAGTGCACACGCATCATGACAAAGGTGCCTGCCCGCAGGCTTCCCCGTGGCTGAGCTTTCCAGCGTGGAAAAGGGACTCTGATTCCTGCACACCTCGCCCTCTCTCCGTGCTGCTCTCTCTGACTCTCCCATTCCAGCCTGGGAGGCCATTTCACGCGTAGAAAACGCCACCAGGAGAGCTGAGCCACCTGGAGCAGCACAGAAACCTCCAGATGGGCATCCTCAGAGGCTCCTGTCTGGCAGCAAAGCCTGGTGCTGGCCGCGGCTGGCCCTCGCCTTACCGTCGGAATTTACCTTTGTTCGCAAAGACGACGCGGTTTCCAGGGAGACCGGGCGCCGGCGTTCCCTGTGGAACCGGGAGCGGCGGGAAGCACAGGGAGGACCCGGAGATGCTGCTGGTCCTGCTCGGCTGCCTCCTGCCCGCCGCCGGCGCGGGCGCAGAGAGCTGCCTCCGCTGCTGGCCGGAGCTGCCCCTGCTCCTGGACTATGACCTGCGGGTCCTGTGGGGCGCCCCGGGGCCGCCCCGGGAGCTCTCCCGCAGCCTCCGCTCCCTGCTGCTGCAGGCGCCCGTCCTGCCGGAGCCCGGGTACCTGGGTGAGGCGCATCGCGTGGCGGAGACGGGGTCAAGGCTGGCCCTGCGCCTGGGCCGAGCGCTCACTCCCCTGACTCCCTTCCTGGCGTGTCCCATCCAGGGCAGGAGCAGCTGGAGCGGGAAGCGGCCGCGCTCTTCACTCACATCGACACAGCCATTGGGAAGCTCCGCGCGGGTGAGGAGGCCGCGTGTCCCAGGCCCAGGCCTCCCCAGAAGACCCACTGTCCTGGGAGGGAGGTGTGCTGAGGGTGGGCACAGCCTCCGTCGGGGGCGTCCCTCTGGAGTCCATGTTGGAGAAGCCCGGGAGGCATCCCCAGTCGAGCTGCGAGGTGGACCTTCTCTGTGAGACTCAGGCGGCCTGCTCCCCTTCCCTCCCTCCGACGCCGCCCAGACAGACCTTTGCTCCTGAGCGAGATGCACGTCCAGAAGCAGCTGTTCGCTGAGAGGCTGAGCAGGGCTTCCGAGGAGCTGAAGGAGCAGGGTGAGAGGGGCTCCCCGCCACGCCAGCCCTTCGCCTGCCTCAAGCCCTGAGGCTGAGAGCAGAGTCCAGTCGCCCCCCCCATCCCTGCCCCCTACCAGAGTCCAGTCGCCCCCCACCCCCCTATCCCTGTCCACACCTCCCAGCGCCACTTCCTGCCCACACACCACCCCTCCTGGCTCTGTCTGCCTCCTTGGCACCTCAGCTTCTCCACCATCTCACCCTCGGGCAGCCTGCAACCGCTCCTGTGGTGAGTATTGGGGACCCGGCTGGGGCCTGGGTGAGGGGCACCCGGCCCTCGCTAAGGCTGCTGCCCCCCCTCTCGCAGACCTGCCCTTCAAACTGGAGGTCATCAACTGCGCCAACTGCAGAGCACACCTCCTCACCTGCAGAGACCCCACCCTCTGCCCAGGTCAGTGACCAGGGGCCGTCTGGCTTCAGCACCCCCACCCCCACCCCCACCCCCACCCCGCTCCCCTCTTCCCTGTTGTCTCTTCCCCGATTGCCTGCACTC
>NW_005871858.1:182142-183915 GCF_000147115.1 Myotis lucifugus
GACAATTGACTGAGCCGGTGAATGAAGCAAGGAAAGAGGGTGGCTTTCTCTCTGAGCCAAGACACCATGACTGCTCCCCAAACCCCTGGCTCCTCTGTCATACCCCCCCCCCAGGCTGGACCCAGCAGACTCTCCTGTGGGCTGGGAGCCTCTGCGTTACTCTGGCCCTGGCAGTCGTCGCTGGAGGTGGGTGAGTGACTCCCCAAGCCCCGCATCCCCAAAGCAGACCCGCTGCTCCTGGACTGACCCATTTCCACCTGTTCCCTGGCCCAGATGGTACATTTTCTGGCACAAGAAGCAGGCAGAAGAGGTACTGGAGGACACTCCTGCTCGGCTCTAGGGCTCCCGAGGATGGGGTGCTGGGCCTGCCCTGGGGGGAGCAGGGCTGCAGGCTCCAACTCTGACCCCAGGGCCTGGCACCCAGAGCAGAGGGGAATCAGGGCTGGGACCCATTCGCCTCCCCCACCCCCACCCCCAACCCCACCCAGTGTGAGCAGACAGACACACAGGGGGCCAGGGCCAGGGCCCAGAGGCAGCAAAGCTCCCAGGCTCCCACCTGATCCACCAGGTGCCCTCTCCCCACAGCTGCTATAGCCCCTCCCGGACCCACCCTGCCCCGCTGCCCCTGTGTCCTCAGAAGCACCGGCTATCGGGGGTGCCTGCCCTCATTGAGGACAGGTGAGGGCCATGGAGGTCAGGGTGCAAACCCGGCACATTGCTCTCAGCAGGGACCCAGGAGGCTGCTTGTCCCCCAGAGCTGAGCAGGGGTCCCCCACGCTGCCAGGAAACCCCCTCCCTGGACCCCCTGCATGGCAAGGTGACAGCTCTGGGTTCTGAGGCAGGAGCTTGTGCCTTGTAAAGTCCTTCATTAAACTCCTCCCGTGTTCTGACTACTGCACTCCTTGCTTCCTGCTGGGACCCGGCAAATGCAGCACAATGGACCCTCCCAGGCGGTCTGCAGGGACTGTCCCTCCCAACCGCTGCCACCACCCTCCCACTCCACGAGCACCGTCCACTGCCCTGGTCCCGCAGTCGTAGCTCCACGGGCTCACCCAGCTCGCCTGATAACAACACCAGAGATGAGTCCAGGGCTGGCCTGCGTCTCCCCAGGGGTCCCAGCGACTGCGGGTGGAGCGGGGGCAGAGGGAGGCCAGCTGTGGCGCACTCAGAGCAGCGGTTAAGAACACCATGAAACAGGCTCCAAACCACACCCAGCCACGTTTGCCGGGGGCCTGGCCAACATGTCCACCTGGGCCACTGTGCTGCCGGCAGGGAGTTTCCCAGCCCTCCTCAGGCTTGGCTGCCTCCTGCTCCATCTCCCTCCTGGCCCTCCACAGGCTTGGCCGCCTCCTGCTCCATCTCCCTCCTGGCCCTCCACAGGCTTGGCCGCCTCCTGCTCCATCTCCCTCCTGGCCCTCCACAGGCTTGGCCGCCTCCTGCTCCATCTCCTTCCATGTCCTTTTCTGTCGGCCCCCAAGGCTTCCAGGTTGAATGGAACTGTGTCCCCAAGGCCCCACTCTGGCCCTTCGCTCAGCCCTGCGCCCTCCCCACTGATGCTGCAGGCCTCCAGCCTCGGCCAGGCTCTCCGGGACTAAACAGGACCTCTACAGCCCTGAGTGCACGCAGGCCCGGGGCCCTGAGAGCAGGTTGGCTCCTGGTGCCAAAGGAAAGCAGATCTGAGTCCAGAACCTGGACTCCATTCCTGGCTCAGATTCTAATGTTCTGGGTTCCCCTCTGCACTCAGTGTCCCCATCTGAACACAGGCGATGCCAT
>NW_005871858.1:184098-185703 GCF_000147115.1 Myotis lucifugus
TATTTCCCGGGCGGAAGGACACACCTTCTCTGAAGAAACAGAGGTTAGACATTTAGACGAGCACATTTCAAGAAATTTCTGGACATTGAGCTTTCCTTGCAAGCCTCAAGAGTCCCTCCCTGAGAAACTTCACCAAGTTGGCGAGCCGGGGAGGGGGGGGGGGGGGGCCAGGTGAGGGAGAAGTGTTTTATGAAGGGCTCAGGCTTGCAGAGGCGTGGAAGCACGAGTGACATTGATGGGATCGTGCAACGTCCCAAACAGTGGTGTGACCCGGGGGAGGCCAGGTGAGGGCGGCGGCAGGTCAGGTCCAGGGAGGCTCCTAAGCCCGTGCAGGCCCAAAGGGAGCCGGACCGGAGAGGCAGTGGGAGGTTTTGCGGAGACAGCCCTGACCCAGGAAGGAAGACAGATATGGGGAGGGAAGGACGGCGGGTGGGGCGGGCATGGCTCCCTGTGCTGGGAGCGGAGGTGCCTCCCACCCAGCTCCACGCTCCCTCCTGCCTCACAGCGCCGGGGAAGGGTCTGCAGATGGAGGCGTTTGGGGGGAGCAGACAAGCTCCAAGGACACAGCTGTGACACATGGCGAGGACATCCTCAGAGCCCCTTGGAGAGCCTGGGCCAGAGCCCAGCGGCGGTGCTCACGGCCCAGGAGACCGGTTCTCTCTGCGTGTCTCGAAGGCCTTTACCACCAGGACGTAGGGCGGCGGCGGTTTCCTGCTTGTGTTTAATGTGGACTTAGACCATTACTTCAAAAATATCCAGAGCAAGTTTTTTTGATGCGTGCAGTAAAAGTAGGAAATCACGGGTATCTACACTAATAAAAGAGAAAAATGGTAATTGGCGTACGACCGCTACCCTTCCCATTGGCTAATCAGCGTATCCTTATGCAAATTAACTGTCAGCCAAGATGGCGGCAGGCAGCCAGGCAGCTGGAAGCGAACATGACTGCAGACTCTAACGTTCCCCGCCTGACTTGCCGGCCTCTGAGCTGGCAGTTTGAAACATTCTAACAAATATAGCCGGCCGGGATCTCAGAGCTGAAGTTATACATTGTTTCGATTATAGAACGGCAAACAAACCAGCAGCGGAAGACTCAGAGCTAGAGCCAGAGCTAAAGCTGGCCCAGAAGAAAAAAAAAAGAAAAAAAGGAGCGGTTGGGAGCTTCAGTCAACAACCGCCAGCCTGAAAGCAGCCCTCAGCCCCTCACCCAGACTGGCCAGGCACCCCAGTGGGGACCCCCACCCTGAAGGGTGTGTGACCAGCTGCAAACAGCCATCATCCCCTCATCCAGGCTGGCCAGGCACCCCAGTGGGGACCCCCACCCTGAAGGGTGTGTGACCAGCTGCAAACAGCCATCATCTCCTCATCCACGCTGGCCAGGCACCCCAGTGGGGACCCCCACCCTGATCCATGACACCCTTCAGGGCAAACCAGCCCGGCCCCCAGCCTCTATCCTATATAGTAAAAGGTAATATCTCCCTCAGCACCGGGATCAGCGGAGCTGCGAGTCTCTGGCACTAGATCAGCATGACAGGTGCAGCGCTAAACCCCTGATGCCCTGCGCTTTGTGTGTGACAGGTGTGGCGTTCCAACCCCCTGATCGGCCTG
>NW_005871858.1:186028-192210 GCF_000147115.1 Myotis lucifugus
GGTGATAAGGGGGCGGTGCCCCAACCCCCTGATCCGCCCTGCTGTGTGTGTGACAGGGGGCGGTGCCCTAACTCCCATATCGGCCCTACTCTGTGCATGACAGGGGGGAGCTCCCCAACCCCCATGATGGGCCCTGCTCTGTGCGTGACGGGGGGAGTGGGGGCAGTGTCCCAACCCCCTGATTGGCCCTGCTCTGTGAGTGACAGGGGGCAGCGCCCCAACCCCCTGATTGGCCCTGCTCTGTGCATCACAGGGGGTGGCGCCGCAACCTCCCCATTGACCCTGCCTTGAGTGTGATAGGGGGTGGTGCCCCAACCCCCCAATCAGCCCTACCCTGAGCGTGACTGAGGGTGGCATCACAACCTCCCAATCCGCCCTGCTCTGTGCATGACAGGGGGCGGTGCCCCAACTCCCCAATCAGCCCTGCTCTGAGCCCGACCAGGGGCTGCACCTAGGGATTGGGCCTGCCCTCTGCCACCCAGGAGCAGGCCTAAGCCAGCAGGTCGTTATCTCCTGAGGGATCCCAGACTGCGAGAGGGCACAGGCCGGGCTGAGGGACCCTCCCTTCCCCCCCGAGTGCACAAATTTTTGTGCACCGGGCCTCTAGTAGTTTATAAGAAGTATGGGTGTGTATGTATGCGTGTATCTCTTATCAACAGATTTTTTATTTGCGGGCATCTTTTTATGAAAACTAGATGGCGTTCTGCTGGAGTGGAAAAACTAAGAAATGTTGCGTCCAAATATAAGCTCTGGAGGACTTCTGCTTTCGACTAGGACAGAGCGGCCCATAGCAGACAAGGCTCTCACCAAGAGCAACTCAAAATAAACCAAAAGAGCAGAACAAAACGAAAAGCTGGTTTTAGACACCAGGAGAGGCAGTCCCACACGCCCACAGCCCGGGCCCAGCAAGGCAAGCTCTGCGGGGAGCAGGGTCCCCAGCACTCCCCGCCCCCCCCACCCGGGAGAGCGCTCAGTCCGCTGCAGGCGTGGTCACGGGTGGGTGTGGAGAGGCCAGCAGAGCTTTCTGCAGTCCCGCTGCTCTGAGGACACAGGCTGGGGGACTAGCTTGCCGCGACAATGTGAGGGGTCCAAGTCCCACAAAGTACACGGGTGCAGAAAAGTCAACCCACAGCACCTGTTCCTCCGGCATCCCGAGATGTCAGCCTGTTGTTCACAGCACAGGGCTTCAGGCCAAGAAATCAAGCAAAGCATCTGAGATGCAATGTATCAGAGATTTGTACGTCAGGGAAATAAACAGCGGCGTTCCTGACCCACATAGGAAGACACTGTGATCACTACTACCGGTTTGGGCTGGAAAGAGAATAGCCTAAAAGAGGGGGTGCAGCAGAGGCAGATCAATTCTTACAGAGTTTGGAGCTCAGCCTAAGGGCCCCGAAGCCCCTGACAAAATTAAAGATGCCTGTTCTTAGTCAATATCACTGCTGGGGACGACAGCCCATAATGTCATGTAGAGGCACCGCATGTGCATTTTCAATACCCATGCCCAGGGTTAAATATGAACAGGCACACCAGAAACGGGATCAAGAGAAAATGCAGACAATAGAAACAAACCTACAAGTGATCAGATATCAGAGTCACCTGAAATAAATTTTAAAATAACTATGATTTATGCATCCAAAATATTTCACATCCAAAAAGAAACCTCTACATTAGCAGTCACTCCCCATTCCCAGCTCAGCCCTGGGGCAACCACTAATGTTTTTAATCTCCATGAATTTGCCTATTCTGGACATTTCGCATACATGGAATCATGCAATGTGTGTGTCTGGCTGCTTCCATTTAGCATGAATGGTGTTTTCCACATTAACCCGTGTTGCACCTTGTATGGGAGCTTCATTTCCTTCTGAGGCTGAATGACCGCATGGTGTGGATTTACTGCATTTGTTTACTCATTTACCAGTTGATGAACATTTGGACTGATTCCACTTCTTGGCCACCGTGAATAATGCTGCTGTGAACATTTGTGGAGAAGTTTTTTGCGCAAACGTATGTTTTCAGTTGTCGGGTATATACCAAGGGGAGTGAAATTGCTGGGTCAAATTTTAGCTCTGTTTAGCATTTTGATGGGCTGCCAAATTGTTTTCCAAAGTGGCTGCACCATTTTATATGCCCATCCTCGGTGCATCGGTTCCATTTTCTTCCTCATCAAGACTTACCATTTTTTTTTAATTTTTATTTATTGATTTGAGAGAGAGAGAGGATGGGAGAGAGAGAAACATCAATTTGTTGTTTCACCTATGTACTTGGTTGCAATACTTGTTATAATTTTAAAAATTAAAATTATCTTCTCTCTTAATTTTCTCTCTCACATGCATTTACTTTTCTTTGGTAATACTTACCTCAACTTCTACTTATATATTTACTTATTCTTGAGCTTGTTTAAAGTCTGTGTTCCCTGATTAGACTGGAAGTTTTATGAAAACTACTGGCTACTGCCTGCTCAGCACTTAGCCGAGTGCCTGACACTATGTGTTAATCAACTCTTGTCGACAAGGCTTCTGATCACAGTAAGCGATCAGTAGGTAAGCTTTGGGGGAATAAAAAGGATTTCAACTGCATGGAGTGTCAGTGCCCTGAAGCCTCGCAGTGTTTGAGGGGCCGCTATCTATCCTACTGGCTGTTTCTCTGAGGAACCTGAGTAATTCAACAAGGACTGAAGTAGGTGAAGGGAAGGGAAGGGTAAGAAGAGTAAAATGGAAAATCACTGAGATCTCATGTGACCACAAATGCCTCGCCCATTAACTCACTATGGCCACCTTTTTGCCTTTGTAGACGAAAATCTAACGATCAGGCCAGAGCAAATGTCTTGTCCCTGGAATGCCCTGTCAGTGCGCAGTGGGAGCCTGTGCTGGGAGGGGAGCGGCCTGGTGTGGGCAGCAGCAGGGCCGGAAGGCAGGGCAGGGCGCCCCATGCCCGCACTGCCCTGAGCCAGTCCTGTCTCTTTCTTGAGGAGGCTGTGGCTCACTCTGGGGCCAGTGAGACCGCACAGGCCTTGACTGACACTCCCAGGCCCCGAGTGCATGTCTCCGCAGAGCTGCAGCTGCAGCCAGGACAGACCCCTGCCGGGGTGGGGCAATCCAAGGGCCCCTTTCGTCTCCCCGTTTAACATGGATGTAAACGGTTAGGAGATAGTTAAGAGGGAAATGCTCTCTGTTCGGGAACTTTGTAGCTGAAATCAAAAAGGGGCCCTAACCGGTTTGGCTCAGTAGATAGAGCATCGTCCTGCGGATTGAAGGGTCCCAGGTTCGGGTCTGGTCAAGGGCATGTACCTTGATTGTGAGCACAATTTCCAGTGGGGAGTGTGCAGGAGGCAGCTGATGGATGTTTCTCTCTCATCAATGTTTCTAACTCTCTATCCCCTCCTCCCCTTCCTCTCTGTAAAATCAATGCAATTTTTTTTTTTAAAAAAAAAAAAAAGGGAAAGTACGCACCTCACCTTTCAGGGCCCAGCCAGCCTCTCCCCCACCTCCGTTCCCCACAAGATCTGACTGGAGAGCTGAGTGCCATCTCCAGGCTGAGCCCAGCCGCACATCCCCTTCCCGGCCCTGGGCCCTCCTGCTGCTGGTAGATGCTGCAGAGACTGCCCGCAGCCTCACCGCTGTGACCCGCAAGGACCAGGGCCTCCAGGCTCGGGGACAGAGCACAGCCCAGACTTACAGGGTGAGGACCCTGACACACTCCCAGGGCACTGAGCTGGGCCAGTCCAAAGAGCTACCCGCCTCTGAGAAGTCCTGCTCTCCCCGATTGCTCGCCAGCTCTCCCTCATACACAGTCTCCTGGAGAATTGTGTGCCAGGGGGAGAGGGGCAGGGCCAGGGGGCAGGGGACTGTGCCACCCACAGGGGTGACCTAGAAGGCAATCATCGCCAGCAAGACAATGATGGCAGCCCTGGCCGCGTGGCACAGTTGGTTGGAACATCACCCTGTACAGCAAAAGGTTGCGGGTTCGATTCCCAGTCAGGGCACATACCTAGGTTTTGGGTTCGATCCCTGGTCAGGGAGAATACAGGAGGCAACTGATTGATGTTTCTCTCTGGCATTGATGTTCCTCTCTCTGTGTGTTTCCCTCTCTCTCTCTCTACAATCAATAAAACTTCTCCTCTGGTGAGGATTAAAAGAAAGAAAAAGCCGGTGATGCTGTGGTGATATCAGCTGGCCTCCCTGAGCACTTTCCCTGAGCAGGCACTTCCCACGCATGGTCTCAGCTCAGCCTGACGCTGTGAGGCTGGAGTTACTGCCCCTCCAGGTAGAAGCGGACACTGGGACCCTGAGAGACTTGGTGCCTTGTCCAATGTCATCCCAACTAGTAAGGACAGGAAGCAGATCCGTGTGACTCTGGGACCACACTCCTGACCACCATGCTCACCCCACTCTGTGGCTGGCTCTGCTCCTGGGCAGGCCCTCTCCATGGCTCAGGGAAGGGCAGGGGTATGAACTAGAATGTGCCACTGGCATGGCCCACAGGAGTACAGGACGGACAGACGGCGGCAGGTGGCAGGCTGGGACTCTCACCGCATTGTCAGTGACCGTGAAAGTCAAAGGAAGAAAACGCCTTCAGAATCCTCTGGCCCTGAAACGAGCTGGTGAGGAGGAGGCCGAACCCCACGCTGAGTCACTCATTCATGCCGGGCCCTGCACCCACCCTGGCTCGCTCTCCTCTCTGCCCTGCTCCTCTGCTCCTGGAATCAGGAGCGCACCATCTGTTTGTGCTGCACACCCTGCAGCCCGCACATCTTACTTATGGCCAGACAACACAAAGTGGGAGCGGGGGTCAGGGGGTGTGGTGACAGCTCTTGCACCTCAAGGCTGGCGTGGCTGTGCTCCGTCCCCAAGGTAAGCTCAGAGCAGCAGAGCCCCTCTCCCAGCTGGGCAGGAGTGTGCGGGCAGGAGGGCCCCTCAGCCCAGCCCCCACCCAGAGCCGGGCATCTCCCAGCAGAGGATTGAGGTGCAGATTCTGCTCAGCTGCATCTCACTGTTCCTCACAAAGACCCTGAGCGGGGATCTGAAGCTCCCACACGATTTTCCAGCCCTTCAAGCATCGCCTCCCTTTGGGAAGCTGGGGGGAGGAGTGGTTCCATAGTCTAAGACAGTCTTCGGCAAACCGCGGCTCCCGAGCCACATGCAGCTCTTTGGCCCCTTGAGTGTGGCTCTTCCACAAAATACCACGTGTGGGCGTGCACATACAGTGCAAAATTGACTTAAAACATTAAGTAAAGTTTATTAAGTTAATTTTAGGGAACGTTGTGAAGTGAAAGAAGATGTAGTGTCGAGGATTGAGAAAGGTATGTTGAGATGGTTTGGACATATAGAGAGGATGAACGAAAGGAGATAGACGAAACAAGTATACAAGACGAGTGTGGATGGGAGAGTTGGAAGGGGTCGACCTCAGCGAACGTACCTCAATCAGGTTGAGGACGTTTTTAGCAAAGGCCAGCTTAGGAGTACCCTAATTAAGTTAATTACAATGTACCTACCTATATAGTTTAAGTTTAAAAAATTTGGCTCTCAAAAGAAATTTCAATCGTTGTACTGTTGATATTTGGCTCTGTTGACTAATGAGTTTGCTGACCACTGGTCTAAGAGAAAAGCACCCCAAAGCTAAGTCCTTCCCTGGGGTCCTTCCCAGACTCTTTATAATGCAAATCACCCACCACCCACCCTCGCTTGGAATCTGCAGTGCCTGTCCCTGGATCCCCAGCCTCCTCCCCAGCAGCCTGCTCCACATCCAGATACAAGCTGAGGACTCTGCCCGGAGAGGCCAGGGCGGGTGCGGCGCTCAGGTCAGCCTGTGTGCTCCCTCCACCAGGGCAGGTGGGAGAGGGACCCTCTTTTCCCCTCTATGCCTCTGGGTGTGAGCAGTAACCTCTCTCTCTCTCTCTCTCTCTCTCTCTCTCTCACACACACACACACACACACACACACACACCCCTCCCAAGGGCAAGCATGAACCCTCAGAGGTGGCATAGTCTGTACAGAGCACACCCACAGACCTGAAGTCAAACCCACAGGTGGACAGGTTTTGATTGGACCACAGACATAGACTATCTTTTCTTTAGTTGTCAACTTAAAAAATTCAGATCACACTAAAGTCTATATTTCCTTTTTTTATTCAAAACATAGAATGTGGGCCCTCTCTGGGGCACACTTTGAGGGTGCAACAGC
>NW_005871858.1:192310-223294 GCF_000147115.1 Myotis lucifugus
ACAGCTGCTGGAACTAAGGACCCCCGAGCCCTGGACCCAGGGCAGCTCCCCCAGGCATTTACCCACTCGCTGCTACTCCCTGCCTGGCTGCTGAGACCCCGGAGTACTTGCTCCTAACCTAAAGCAGTAGGAGAACAAATCACTTTTAACTCCAAATGCAAAAGGCTGCCCTGCCCAACGTGGGGTTAGTGCATTGAATTATCAGGCAGGTTGTTGCTTACCTTTGGTGCCTTCTCCCATGTTCCTCACTTTCAAACCGTGTCCCCTCCAGGCCCCAGGAGCAGGGACATAGCTCCAGAGGCTCTTCGTGCCCACTCTGGGCAGCACACTCACCCAGCCAGGCTCTGAGAGCCCTGCTCAGAAGGGCCAGTTCAGCTCTTGAGTGCCATCTTCCTCCCTGTTGGTGGCAGGGAAGGGGTATGGTTGAGTCAATCACAGCCAGCTTCTAGAGGAGGCTGCTGAGGCCCCGCCCAACCAACTCTCTACAACATAGGGAGATGGAGTGAGGCCTACCCTTACGTTTGGGTTTCCTCCCAAAGATCCCCCTGGGATAAGGATGCGGTGGGTGCTGGCTGGCAGCTCAGAGAGTACTCCATTCCCAGGTGGGCCGACGCAGCTCATGAAGCCTCATCTTGCCCTCGGGCCTTAGTGTGTGTGGAAGCCCTAGTCTGTGAGCCATGCCATGAGGCCGCATGGCACACCCAGGCCCTGAGGCTCTTTAGTGCTAGCACTGGGCAAGCTCACCTTGTCTGAACTGCCCCAGACCTAGAGACTCTCCACCCAGCCTACTTAGGGCCTTCCCATCATGCCCAGCTTCAGGAGATGCAGGTAGGTGGCAGAGCGAGGCGGCTGTCCCACCCCAAGGCACAGGCTGACTCCACTTCCCCAGAAAACTGACAGAAGATGCAGGGGAAATCCCAGAAACAGTTGCTCCAATTTAATTTAGCCAGAAGAAGGTGTGTGGATGTAAAGCAAGTGTTAAATGACTAAAACCAGTGTTTAATCGAGATCTAACTTGAGTTCTGTAAGGATCAGGGAAGGCCTAGACCAGGAGGGTGACACTGGGATTGAGTTGGGTGACGGATGGAAAAGTGACTGGGCCAGTGGGTGGTATGAGAGTAGTCAGGGCACAGAAAAAGCACATTTTTATTGTCTATTCTAGCCCTGATGGTATAGCCCTGACCCGCGGTCTTTCTGTCCATGGTCCATGTCTTCACCAGTCCCACCAGAGGAAATACCCAATTCCTGGGCTCAGGGTCTGCTTGCATCCCCAGTGCCAAGGCCCACTGTGTGCGTGTTTTATTCCTATGCTCCCGTGGTTACCGCAATTGGGAAGCAGTGACTATTTCTCCTGAACGTGCACAGATGTGATTACATTATTCATCAGGGGCTTCCTTTCAACAAAGGCCTTCCAGATTGGCGGCTGAGGTTCAGTCCTGCCCAGCATCCGTGAGCACCCATCTGGGCCGAGCTGCCTGGGCCCCAGGAGCACACACACAACCACGCGTGCCTGGAAGAGTTCACGGGCCATGCGAACACAGGTGAGAACCACCACACTGCACTGTGATCCATGACAACGTAAAAAGTCCCACTTCAAAAACGAAGTTTTATTTGAGCCAACTCATTCGTGGCCACATAAGGGCCAGTCAGGGAAGCCACACAGACAGAGGCACACAGGTGGAAAAACAACAAAGCATGTGCGGTTTTTCAAAGTAATTGCTAACTCCGTTTTAGAGATCAGCTTTCACCTGATTAATTATCTAAGAAAAGAGAAGACAATAAGCCCACAACTTGAATGTTGTTTAAGTACATTGTCTGGCATACGATTTAATGAGATCACTTTTTGAAGAGTATTTAAAATTATAATTTTTGTTGAAAGAACATTTGTTGAGGGCCAATAAATCTATTGCATGTGTATGTAATTTTAAAAAAAAATAAATCAGATCTCCCTTCAGTAGCTCAAAACTAACACTGGCAATAACTGTCTGATTGCAGCTTTAATGGTGCTGTAATGGGGACAGCACATTGTACAGTTAACAGCAATTGCCTGTAGTTAGGGAAGCTGATCAAGAGAAGAGAATGTTTATTATTCCTATCGTTGAAAAGAGCCAGTCTCGTCCCATTTCATTTAAGGGAAATTATTCTGTTAGGATATGAACCCACCGCCTCATCGTCATTCGGTTTTATTATTCTCTCAGAGCCGCTGTTAGGGTCTCAGACGCTGCCTTGCGAGCCAAGTGAAAACCCAGAAGAGAAGGACCACAGCCATGATTCTCTCTGACATCCGCTTTGTGAGACCCTCCAAGTGCTGCCCCCACCCAATCAGAAAACAGGCCGGCTCCCTGGAGTTACTTCTTTGTTTACCAACGGTTGTCCCCTGGAGAAAGGTGCCAGGACTCAGTTACTTAAAACAAAGACCATTTGGATTGCTCACCTGCCTTCTGGTTCCTTGGCAAAGGCGCTGATCTAGGATGGACTGGGCTCAGCTGCAGCTCCGGCTGTTTGACCTCTCCCTGTGGACTCGGGTCTGTTCCAGGAAGGGAAGCAGCTATGAAGTGGAAGCTCCCGGCAGGAAGATGACAAAAACACAAACCCAACACCACAAGCACAGTGCAGCCTTTGCTCATCTTTGATCTGCTAATGTTCTAGAGAATGCTAGTCACATGACCAAGCTCAACATACCTCCATGGAGCTGGTATTCAAGCACAGGCTGGGACCCTGGAACAGAGCAAACTGCCAGGCTGGCAGCACCCCACACCTCATGGCACCCCCACCCCACAACTCTGCAGACAGCCCTACCCACCAGAGCTGGGCAGCACCTCCTCCTGGATCCTTGGCCTTGGCTCCCCCTTTAAATCTCAGTCCCACAAACAAGCTACACAGAAGGACGTTATCCCACTGCTCCGTCATCACTAGGATTCACTCCTGCAAGAGGAGTGATGAGGGGAAGGGTGGGGGGTACGTGAAATTATTTATGTCGTGTTTGCTCTCAGCATTTCAGGATGGAAGCTGAGCTCCCTCACTGACCGCGGGGTGCAATTAGAAGAATCCACAGAGACAGGAGGCTGGGCACTCGGGAAATCCTGGCTCGCGGGGGAAAGGATGCAAAGGGCTCGGGGAGCCTTCTGTGAAAGCCCCACAGACTGTCTCTCTCTGAGCTCTGTCACAACTGCTCACCTTGGGCAAATTAGTCAACGTCTCTGAAACCTGTTTTCTCATCTGGAAAATCAGGGCATCTCCCCCAGCTCACAGGGCTGTGTCAGGAGTCAGTGAGGAAACTGTGAATGCTGCTAAGACAGGGGCTGGCACACAGCCTGGCTGCATCCCTTGCCACAAACTCCATTTATTATCAGATGAGAAGTGATTTAGAAAAGGTTAGGAGACCCAACCCAAGTCCACCAGCTGACAAATGGCAAGGATGGAGTTGAGGGCAGGTGTGTCTTCAGCCAAAGCCTGTTTCCTTCCTCATCTCTAGAAGCTTAAAAACAGGAGGCAAGAGTTACCAACTGTGAATTCCATCTGCTTCCCAAGAGAAACAAGAATCATTAGATGGTGTCGGGGAGCTAAGCCCTGTACAGAGGACTTCTCCAGGGGGCTTACTAACTCTGAGGACCGCCATAAAGATGAACTGAGATGCTGTGTGAATACGCCTGACCCAGAGTAGATGGTCAATAGCGGTAGCTGTCATGTCCTGGTCACTGAAGTTGCCTCTCTTCCCCTGTATTAATCACCTACGGTGCACAGCCATTCCCACAAATTGGCAGCTGAACACAACACCAATTAATCCCACAGTGTCTGTGGTTCTGGTGTTGGGGCATGGGTAGGTGGAACCTCTCCTCAGGGTCTCACAAAGCCGCAATCAAGGTGTTGGCTGGGGGCAGCATCTCCTCTAAGGCTCTGGGTGGAATCCCTGGCTCAACCGTGAAGTTCGGTTTCTTGCTACTAGAGGACTGAGGTCACCGGGTCCTGGGAGCCACCTGTCATTCCCTGTCACGTGAGGCAGTTGATTCTTCAATGCCCGCAGGAGAACGCTGCTGCCGCCGCTTCCATCTCTGATCTCTGGACCCTGCTTGCCCAAGCCCACCCAGAACAATCTCCTGTTTGATTACATCTGTGAGATACCTTCATCTTGCCTTATTGCAACATCTAACTGTGGAAGTGAAATCGAATTCACAGGTCCCATCACAGACAAAAGGTGAGGATTACACACAAGGGATTCCCTCAGGATTCTAGCAGGCCTCCCATCCGCATCCGAACAGAACACAGAATCTCCTGCCGGAGGAATAAAACTCTAACGGTGTTGTTTGGTCAGCATCCCTGAAACAACTCCCTTTCAGGATTTCCATAACAGATGGCATTTTATTTCACGAGTGGGTGTCTTTGGTTACTGGGCTATTCCTGGAACAAAGCTGGCTGACACAACCTAATTATGTCACAACACTGTGAATTTAGGTAAAATGCACATCGTTTGGAACATAACAGAGTTGGTTAGCTTCTATCTCTGTCTTCTAAGCCTGTCGGTGAGTTCCTCGGGCCGCAGCAGCCCTGCCTGGGAGGCCTGGCCACTCACTGTAAGTGTCCAATGTCCTCCACGTGGCCTGATGGACAGAGAAGGTCCGGGCCTCATCGACCCGGGAGGAAAGCAGACTTTCAGAGCAGGGATACTCCTGGAGACCCCTCCCATCTGACCTCACAAGCAGCTGGTCCTGCCTCCACCACAGCCCCACCTCCTGTTCTCATGTGTCATTTCACCTTTTGCCCTGCTTAGCCTCTTGGTACATGTTTTCAATCTCCCTTCTTATAAGGACACCCATCAGATTGGATCAGGCCTCCCCTAACCACCCCATTGTATTTTAATAACCTCTCTAAAGGCCTGCCTCCAAGCACAGCCATATTCAGAGGTACAGGGGATTCCAGTATCAACCTATAAATTTGGAGTGACACAATTTAGCCCATAACACAAAAAATGTGAGTTTGTTCCATTTTTGGGGAATGGGGTGAACCATCCCGGAGGATGAGTCATGGAAGGCAATTCACAAAAGAGGTGGGTCCCCACTGGGTCCAGTTCCCTCATTCCCTTCCTGACAACCCCTGGAGTTCCCAGGAGCTCACGTCATCCTCCCTCTGGGAGAGAAAACTACAGACATCTGCAGGAGCAGTGGCCTTGCTCCTCACCCAGGTCTGGCGGGACAGAGAGGCACCCCAACAACCACCAGGCCTTTGGGCATGTCCCTTCCAGCCAGTCTCAGAGCAGCTAAGTAGGTAGGTTGGTAGAATTTGCCATTTGGGGGACATCTTTTACACAACTCAATGGAATATTATGTAGCAAAGAAAATGATTAAGTGGTTTGCTAATTTTACTACACTAAAATAAAAAATTTCCAAAATTATATGATCATGATTGCATTTTTAATTAAATTACATATTTATATGAGAAAATACTCAAAATCTCATGTTTTAATGCTAAATGGTGCCGTCTCTATACATTAGAATTGTATGTAATTATCTTTCTGGTTATGCATTTTCTTTTTCTACAATGGCCATGTATTGCACACAGAAGGAAGCAGTAGAATGGAGCTCTTAAAAGTGTACACTCTGCAGTCAAACCTCCTGGGCTCCCCAAAGCCGTGCTGTGGCTGGGAAGCAGCTGACACGCCGCACCGGTTCCCTCGCTGTGAATGAGGCTGCCTCAGCCTCCCCCTCACGGGGCTGTGATGGGGATGAAAGGGGAGGATTCACTTCAAGCCCTCAGCACAGGACCTGGGCTACAACAGTGCTCCGGAGTTGTTATTTCTATAAGTAATACTCAAAACTGGGCAAGCATTTCTCTGATGATTGGTGACATTGAGCACCCTTTGTATGTCTGTTGGCTATCTGTATGTCCTCTTTGGAGAAGTGTCTGTTCAGGTTATTTGCCCATTTTTAATTGGATTGTTTGGGGTTTTTTGGTGTTGAGTTTTATAAGTTCTTCATAAATTTTGGATATTACCCCTTATATTCTCCCATTCAGTGGGCTGTCTTTTCATTTTGTTAACGGTTTCCTTTGCTGTACAAAAAAACATTTTAGTTTGATGTAGTCCCATTTGTTTATTTTTTCTTTTGTTTCCCTTTGCCTGTGGAAATATATCAGAAAAAATATTGCTATAAGAAATGACAAATTTTACTGCTTATGTTTTCTTCTAGGAGTCTTAAGTTTTGAGTCTTTAAAACATTTTGAGTTTATTCTTGTGTATGGTGTAAGAAGGTGGTCTAATTTCATTTTTTTTTTTTTATCTATCTGTCCGATTTTCCCAACATCATATATTGAATAGACTATCTTTAACACATTGTATGTTTTTGCCTCCTTTGTCAAATACGTATTAATAGGCCATAAAGGTGTGGGTTTATTTCTGCGCACTCTACTTAGTTTCATTTATCTATATGTGTGTTTTATGCCAATACCATGCTGTTTTGATTACTATGGCCTTGTAGTAAGGTTTGAAATCAGGTAGCATAATTCCTCTAACTTTGTTCTTCTTTCTCAAGATTGCTATGGCTATTCCAGGCCTTTTGTGGATCACATACATTTTTGAAATATGTGTTCTATTTCTGTTAAATACAGCACTGTAATCTTGATCGGAATTGTGTTGAACGTATAGATCGCTTTCAGTAGTATGGACACTTTAATGATGTCAATTCTTCCTCACCATGAACACGATATATGCTTCCACTTATCTGTATCTTCTTCAGTTTCTTTCTTGAGTGTCTTGTAATTTCCCAAGAACAGGTCTTTTACATCCTTGGTTAAATTTATTCCAAAGTATATTATTTTTTGAAGCAATTGTAAATGGGATTGTTTTCTTAGTTTCCCTTTCTGATAGTTCTTTGGTGTATAGGCATGCAACTGATTTCTGGTTATTAAATTGTATCCTGCTACTTTACTGAATTCATTTATCAATTCCAGTAGTTTTATTATGGAATCTTTAGGGTTCTCTATATACAGTGTCATGTCATCTGCAAATAATGACAGTTTTACTTCTTCCTTTGAAATTTGGATGCCTTTATTTCTTCTTGTTGTCTGATTGATATGTCTAGGACTTCCAAGTACTAAGTTGAATAAGAGTGGTAAAAGCAGACATCTCTGTCTTTTTCCCTGATCTCAAGGGAAATGCTCATAGTTTTTGCTCACTGAGTATGATGTTAGCTGTGGATTTGTCACATATGGGCTTTATTACATTGACATATGATCCTTCTATTACCACTTTGCTGAGAGTTTTTATCATAAATGGATGCTGGATTTTATCAAATGCTTTTTCTGCATCTATTGATATGATTATGTGGTTTTTATCCTTCATTTTGTTTATGTGGTATGCCACATTTATTGATTTGCGGATATTTTACCAACCTTGCATCCCAGGAATAAATCCCACTTGATCGTGACTTTTTTAGTGTATTGCTGAATCTGATTTGCTAATGTTTTGTTGAAGTTTTTGCATATTTGTTCATCAGAAATATTGGCCCATAATTTTCTTTTCTTTTCTTTCTTTCTTTTTTTCTTTTTTTTTTTAGTGTCTTTGGTTTTGGAATTAGGATAATGCTGGCCTTGTAATATGAGCTTGGAAGACTTCCTTCCTCTTGAGTTTTTTGGAACAGTTTAAGAAGGATAAATGTTATTTCTTCTGGGAATATTTTACAAAATTCACTTGTGAAGCCATCTGGTCTGGGACCTTTGTTGGGATTTGTTGTTGTTGTTTTTATTACTGCTTCAATTTCAATAGTTGTAACCTGTCTATTCATAGTGAGGAGGCTAAAAGGCTAATTCCAATGTAACCCTGATATTTGGGGCGGCGGCGGGGGGGAGCGGGGGGGCTAGCAATCTGAATCCATGCCAGCAAGTCCAGTGTACATTCTTGATAACCTACAATTAAGTCACTACCTCTTTCCCAGAAACTGGTCTTGCAGAACTTGTTACAGAGGCCATAAAACTGTGAACAGTGCAAACAGTGCACAGCCCCGGAGGGAGGGTTATTAACGCTGGCACCAGGCCAGGCCATCAGATATGGCCTGGAGACCCCCAACACCTGGGGGCCTTCTTGCAAACCCCACCAAAATGACCAGAAGCATAATCCATATTCAAGGGATGAAGACCCCATAAAGATATAAAAGAGAAGCCTCCTGCATGTTACTTTACTCAGATTTGGAAAGTTATTCCCTGAGTCCACTGGTGTAAATAAACAGTGTCACTCCTTTTCTCTAAAGCGTAGCTTGGTTTTTCTCTGGTCTTCTGCAACAATAGTCTCTGATTCTTCTTGATTCAGTTTTGGAATATTGTATGCTTCTAGAAATTTATCCATTTTTTCCATATTGTCTAATTGGTTGGCATATAGTTGTTCATAGTATTTTCTTGCAATCTTTTATACTTCTTTGAAGTCAGTTGTTACTTCTCCTCTTTCATTTCTGACTTTATTTATTTGGGTCCTCTCTCTTTTTTTCTAGATGCATGTGGTTACAGGTCTGTCAACCTTGTCCTTGGTCCTTGAAAAAAATGCATGAAGCAGATTATTCCTTAACCACCCACCAACCACATCAGAGTTGAGCAATTAATCTGTTCTGCATCTTAAGCTACTGAGATTTAAGAGTTTTTTGTTACAGTAGCTACCATTTTTTTCCCAGTATGATAGGATCCTGAGATGTGGGGCTGTCACCAGAAAGGGTCTGGGACTAAAGCGAGTGTGCACCAACATGGTCTGGAATGTGTGGGTTATTGATTTTATGCAAGAAAGATTTCACAACACAAGTCCAGATGATTTTGAGAGTATGTTTATTATTTATTTATTTATTTATTTATTTTTATGGATTTCAGAGAGGAAGCGGGGGGGAGATAGAAACATCAATGATGAGAGAGAATCCTGCACACCCCCTACTAGGGAATTGAGACCACAGCCCAGGCATGTTGCCTAAGTAGGAATCAAATCATGATCTCCTGGTTCATAGGTTGATGCTCAATCACCGAGACACACTGGCTGGGCTGAGACTATGTTTATTAAAGTTGGGGACAGTGAAACAAAGGAAAGGCTTAAAAAAGAAGAGGCAAGAATACAGAAACAGAAGTGAGCCTCAGCAGAGCTGCCTGGCCCTTTAGGAAGAAAGTCACAGAGGAAGAAGAAGTGAGCCAGCTGGGTTTCATGGACTCAGGAAACAAGTTACAGAGGCAAAAGGAGGGCTCTTGGAGACAGGTTAGGGGCTTAGTCCTGGATGAGCTGCTGCTGTCCACTGCTCCCCTGGTTGCAAGTCTAGTGGGGACTTGCACTTAGAGCTTAGCAGAAAGAGATCAAAGATAGTGCCTGAGGAAGGTATAGGTGTGCTCTAGGAAGATTGTGCACTGGGGTCCTTTGCTTAAGAGTTTTTATCTGTTTTCTTAAAGCAGGAATTTAAGGGGAAGTCTCAGGGGAGTATTAGGTTTTACGCCGCCGCAAGGAAAAACCGTGAGTCCAATCAGAGACCAGATTAAACAGGCTTTATTGGGAGCACATGGGCGGGTTCACCAGCTCGGAGAGGGGAGCTGGAGAAGCCGCGCCGGACTGGAGCAGGGGCAAGTTTTTATGCTGGCAGAAACTGGTGGCAGTGGGGGTTTTCCGGGGTCAGGTGAAACCTGCGGTCTGTCCTGCGGTTTTGGTCATTTCCAGGAGCCGTTTGTCCGGCAGGGACTTTCCACCGGGGTGGGGCGGTTTCTGGATGTCAGTGTGGTGAGGTCAGTTTCTCACCGGCCCAAGAGAGGGAGGGGGTCTTTTCGCCCCCGGGGCAGGGTGCCAGCGAATACCGACAGGGAGGATCTCAATACAATAGTCATCAGCTTTCCAGGTGTGTCCTTCAATATGCTGACTCATCAAAATGAGCATATAGAGGGGTCAGGATCATTCTCCAGTCAGTTTCACCTTCAAATAATGTCTCTGAAGAGGGACTGGGACCAAGGTGGGAATGCCCTGGCCCAGGGGTGGGCAAACTTTTTGACTCGAGGGCCACAATGGGTTCTTAAACTGGACCGGAGGGCCGGAAACAAAAGCATGGATGGAGTGTTTGTGTGAACTAATATAAATTCAAAGTAAACATCATTACATAAAAGGGTACGGTCTTTTTTTTTTTTTTTTTTAGTTTTATTCATTTCAAACGGGCCTGATCTGGAAGAGGGACTGGGACCAAGGTGGGAATGCCCTGGCCTCTCTGGAAGGTGTAAACCACTTGCTCCTAAATGTCTTGGTTAGGGAAGACAGGAACTTGTGATTTGCTCGCTGGCTATAAATTGCTGGGTCTTGCTTAGCTATCTGTCTCAGTTTCCCCATTACTTGCCAAGAGATTTTTCTAGTTTTTTACTATCCTGCCTCAGGGCAACAAATGTTCAATTTTTTTGTTACCATCTCTGCTGTACTAATTAAAAGCTGTGTGCCTTTGAAGCAAATTATTTAACCTATGTTAACTGTGATTTGCATATTGTAAAGTGCATCTAATAAGACATAAAATACAGGGTTGTGGGGATATTTAAATATAAATCCCCTAACATTGCCACTGGCTTGTAGTGTTAAAAAATAAAATCCAACTCAGCACATTTGAAGATCTAATTGGCTTTATTAAATAATTCATAAATCAGAAAGCATTCCATCTAGCAAATAGAAGGGCTTTCTGAGAGAATATACAAAATGAAGGACTTTATGGAAAGAAGGGTGGTACAAGGGAGCTATTTGCAAAACAAAAGAAAAGATTATGTGGGGGCCAGAACATTTTTTCTTTGGAAGTAGAGAAGAGGAAGGGTGGTGATCATGCAGATTGCCTCTTCTTTTAATGTGGGATGAAGAGGGCCCAGGTGACAGATTACCTCACTGAAAATTTGACCAGAAAACTCCATACTGGTTGATTATGTTTTGGGGAGAGACTGAAACTGCAATTTGATCAAGTATTAAATCTAGGTTTGGTATCATGGGCTTTAGCATGAATTATACCAATTGGGGCATGTGTGTGTGTGTGTGTGTGTGTGTGTGTGTGTGTGTGTGTATTAGTGGTACTTAGTTATCTCCCTGGAAGTCCAATTTTTCACAAAAATAAATGATACTATATGAAGAAGGAAGAGAACTGTATTTTTCTTCTTCCCTTGAGATGGATTGAGTCAGGATTTTCACAGTTTGCCTCAGTTTGGTTTCACACTTCTGTGTTCACCTGAGAATGCTTTATTTACCTGGAGTAGAATTGAATAGGTGTGAATTTCAAGGTAACAGCTCTGTAGGACTTACATTAGCATTTCAAAAAAGCCGTCAAATGGCTGATGAGAAGGAAGTGCTTTCACACACTGCCTAATCTCTTTTCACACATCTGTGCTCCAGGCTAGATGCTTTTATCACCTGTGGAAGGAATTGAATAACTGTGAGTTCCAAAGCCATCAGATTTTAGCATTTCAAAGAGAAATCAAAGGAACTTTAAAAAACACTTTCATATTTCTAAAAGTTATACCGGAGTTTTTTAGGCTTCTAGGAAGTAAGTTTTACTTTAAGTACAAAAAGAACTGAGCTAAGAAACATTGGCAAACCTGTTTCACAGTGGCTAAGAACCTCAGAGTTCAGCAGGGCCCTTCTCCCACCTGGTAATGAAGTGGTCCCTCAGCCTCTGCTACATTCCATGGGTGATTGAAAACTAATCCACTGGACCCCACTGATGCACCACTCTATGAGAATTTTCCTTTTCCTTAGCAAACATCTGCTTCCCTAAACATCTATCCATTCTTCTGGATTTATATGCTTTATAATAAGTTCCAATGAGCTAAGTTCCCTGGAACTTAGTTATGGAACTAAGCTATGAAACTAAGTTATAGAACTGCGGTAGGCAATTACACAGACATGACTAGAGCAAGGACAAAGGGCCAGGTAAGAATATTACCAGGGCAGCAAGCAACAGGCAAAACTGGGAAAACAGAGACCTTTTCCCAGGGAAACCTTTGCTCCCCTAACGTATTCAATTTGGACCCCCTGACCTTCCATCTCGCTAGTCATGCAGTTCAGACCCTCCCCTGACCTTTCCTCCCATGGCAAGTTGCTAGTTATATAGATTAAACCCCCTTACAGGAGAATAGTCCTTAAGCATTGAGCCCCCAGGACAATGAGGTTCTGACCTGTATCAAATACACATAGACCTGAGTTTGTTCCAGCTCCAGGCCCAGACAAGCAGCAAAACCATACAAGTGATGCCATGAATGACCTCAGGACCAGCTGCATTGACTAATGACCCCTGCCCTGGCACCGACCAATCAGTGGCGACCACAACCCTGGAAAGACTCACCTGAAAAGCTGATGAATATTCTGTGATCCTCCCCTGGGACCTCCCCTAAGATCTCCACCCTTAAAAGCTTTTAGGATGGAGAACCCAGTGCACTCTTCCTCCTGGGAGCACGCCTGCATGTTTCCCATCCCCATCTTCGTCCCCCACATGCACGCAACTCCTCAACTTTAGGGACATTACGAGACTCGTGACCAGGGAGCAATGGGCAGTGGCAGCTCATCCCAGGCCAACCCCCTGACCCTGTCCCAAAGACCCCCTTTCTCTGATTTCTTCGTGAGCCAGAGCAGCACAGCCTAAGCTCATTTCCCCACCTACTCGCTCTCCTGTTGCTTCTTCTATGCTAAGTCCTTTCTTGTTTCACTGACCTCAGCTTTAAACAGCATACTCTCGTAGTCACCTGGACTTGTGTTGAAATCTTTCCTATATGAAATCAAGGCCACACACACTCAGCTAGCCCTAGACCAGTGATGGCAAACCTATCACACGTGTGTCAGAGGTGACATGCGAACTCATTTTTTTTGGTTGATTTTTCTTTGTTAAATGGCATTTAAATATATAAAATAAATATCAAAAATATGTCTTTGTTTTAGTATGGTTGCAAATATCAAAAAAATTTCTATATGTGATACGGCACCAAAGTTAAGCTAGGGTTTTTCAAAATGCTGACATGCCAAGCTCAAAAGGTTCGCCATCACTGCCCTAGACAGACAGGCTAAGGGCCAGGTCCCTTTCCGGTAACATTTTCTAGCACTCCAGGTGAGGCCCCTAGGTGGTGAGCCTGGAACATCCCTACACCTTTCCCTTTCCACTCTCGCCCTGCCCGATGTGTTACCCTTGACCTTCCTCTCCTAAGCTCCATTGTCAAATGTGCCAGTAACAACTGATGCCGTTCCAACATTATGGTGCCCTGACTTGGACTGCTTCATTCCTGGTAAGCTGGTCATCTTGCCACCTTGGCTTGAAGAAACTGACTGACTGTGTTTTCTTTCTCCTTGCATCTTTCATCGGGCTATGAAGTTTTCTTTCTTTGTGTGTGGTCTGCTGCACTGTGCGAGCATGGGACGAGCATCTAAGAGCCACTATGGCATTCACCACCTGAAGACTCCTGTGACAAGTTAAGCTGGTCATGGACTGGGGCAGTTTGCACTAGGCACCTCACTGACTACAAGATAATGTCCATGGACCCAGGAGCACTGTAAAATCACACAAGGGTCTTCCCTTGGCTCTCCCTTTGTAGTGACTAGTTCCAATTAAGAGAGGTCCTTGCCTTTAGGCTAGAAGGACGTTCTTTTCTATCCATTTTTTTCCTTCTTTTATGTCTGGGGTTGAATTCAGGCTAATTTTCTTTGAGCTGGGTTGTTGCTGTTTTTTAATCCTCAAAGTGCTGCTAAAAGTTAATGTTTGAGAAAATCTAGGCAGTAGATAAGGGTTGATATAACTAAGGACAGGAGAAAAATGGGTGGCTTCTTTTTAACTTTGGCTTTTCAACTGCAATTGCTTTCTGAGGGTCTGAACAAAACCTTTTACCACAGAAATGAGAGCCTGAACTCATTTGGCTCCAACGATAAGGGGCACTTCCTCCCTCCAGCAGGATCTTGGGTTTACTTAGGTGACTAAGAATCTTTGTGGAGGTGTCAGGGGCCATCTCACATGACCTGAAGGCACTCATAGGGAATGACAACTCAACTGTAATTAAACAATTGACTCTACCAGGGGCATACACATAAAGGTTGGTCACCTAGCACTCTGAGTCCTCACAGCTGTATTAGACAACCAGGGAGAGAAACTGAGGCATGTAAAAGGGTCGATGTGACTTGGGAGGTGAGAGCCCCATGGAGCTCAACTCATAAGCAGCACACTTCAACCCACTACACAACACCCCTAGGAATTTGTTCAGACTCTGCAGATATCCAAAAAGACTAAGATATTAAAATGGGAAATGAGGCCTCTAAGGTCAATAAAACCCAAGAATAACAGCTCCCTGTTAATACTCCTGCGGATTATACGTATAATTTGTACAAAATTTCAACTTGCAATTATCTACAAAAATGGAAATTTTAACTAAAGATAATATCAGTTTGAAATGGCCACAGTGGGGAACATTTCACCCCTATAAGTTAATTTTTCTGCATGTTCAATTAGAAAAAGTTAGCTCTAAAATTAAAATGAGCAAATGGGAAGTTTATCTTGATTGATAATTAGAAGCTTCAATTAAAGGCACAGATAAATTATCTTCTCTATAGGCAGTTAATAAGAACATTTTGAAGACGTGTCTGAACTAAAGCAGGCTTCTGGGAAAAATTAAAAATAGTGCAGAGTAAGTGAATGCTACACAGATAAACTCCCAGGACCAACATGGAATTACAACTAAAATACAAAAAAAAAAAAAAACCTGATAAAAAACAAAACAGCCTGAATAATCTACTGAAGATTAGCTGGAGAGAACCTTGATAACCAAGGACAGAAAGTGGAGACCACATAGAGACTGGTAGAAAGGGCAGAGGTGCGAAAGAATTGGCCTGCTCCCACAGACAGCAGCTGAAGTTCCAGAGAGAAATCTCAGCTGTGGAGGGTTACCACTGAGAACTCGGGGGTCTAAACCCCAAGACGGGAGCCCCAGCAGAGAGCAACAGAACTGAGAAATGTCCCGCATAACATCTGGCTGTGAAAAGCAGCAAGGTTGCTGTCTGCCAGGGAGAGATGGCTAGAAATACAGGTACCCTCTTAAAGGGCCAACACACAAAATTTTCATGTGCAGCCACCCACCTATGCTCCAGCAGAGGGAGGGAAGAGTGGACTAGAGCTGTGTAAGCAGAAGCCAGGATTGAGGGCTCTGGGGTTAGAGCTCAGAGGGCAGACACCCTGAATACCTGTGCTGAGTCATGCCCTCACACTACAGAGGACACCATTCTCAGGCAGACCTTTGCTATACAGGTGATTTTTGCCTGGGGAGAAGACAATTACTCACCCTATTGGAAAACTCCTTGCTCCACAGTTTAGAGTTTCTCAGGCCCATTAAGAGATTGAGAATAACAATAAGCCTTTGGGCAGAAACAATTACCCCACCCTGTTAGAAAACCTCCTGCCCCACCTGTGGATGATTGTCTAAGAGCTACTCAGTACTGAATCCAATCAGTCTGAAGGCAGAGGCCAGTCTCTGGAGGCTTTGAATCTTTGCATGATCTAATTAATCAGAAACAGAATTTGACACTGTCCTGCACTAGAGATTGGGAAGCATAGCAGATCTACCTAGTACATAGTCACAAACCTAGAGAGTTAGCCAAAATAAGAAGACAAAAAAAGCAACCCACAAATGAAAGAACAAGAGAATTCTCCAGAAGAAGAGATAAATGAAATGGAGATAAGAAATTTATCAGACATAGAGTTCAGAATAATGATGGTAAAGATGCTGAACAGCATAAGAAAAGATATAGTGAAGAATGACATAGCACTAATAAAGAACACAATGGAAGTAATACACAGCAGATTAGGGGAAGCTGAGGATCAGATCAGTGAAATAGGAGATAGGGAAAAAATCATGCAATCACAGAACCAAAAAGAAAAAAAACAAAAACAATTAAAACAGAGGAGGAAATCCTATAGGGGAGCTGTGGGACAACGTGAAATGTAACAATATTCACATAGAAGGTGTACCGGAAGAGGAAAAAAGACAGAAAGGGATAGAGAAAGTGTTTGGAAAAAATAATGGCAGAAAACACCCCTAATCTGATGAAGGTAAAAGTCACATAAATTCAGGAGGCACAGAAAATCCCAAAAAAGAAGAACCCAAGCAGGCCCATGTCCAGACACATCATAATTAAAATGCCCACAATTAAAGACAAAGAAAGAAACTTAAAGGCAGCAAGAGAAAAGCAATTTGTTACCTACAATGGAGCTCCCATAAAGCTATTAGCTGATTTCTCATCAGAAACTATACAGGCCAGAAGGGAATGGCATGAAGTACTCAATGTAATGGAAAGCAAGAATCTGAAACCAAGATTAGTATATCAAGCAAGGCTATCATTTACAATAGATGGTGAAATAAAGAGCTTCTAAAAAAAAAAAAAAAGACTAAAGTGTTTATCACCAGCAAACCAGCACTACAAGAAATGTTAAAGAGACTGCTGGAATAAAAAGAAGAGAGAAAGCCCTAACCGGTTTGGCTCAGTGGATAGAGTGTCAACCTGCGGACTGAAGGGTCCCGGGTTCGATTCCGGTTGAGGACATGTACCTGGTTGTGGGCACATCCCCAGTGGGGGGTGCACAGGAGGCAGCTGATCTATGTTTCTCTCTCATCGATGTTTTTAACTCTCTATCCCTTTCCCTTCCTCTCTGTGAAAAATCAATAAAATATATTTTTTTAAAAATAAAATAAAATTAAAAAAGAAGAAGAGAGAGAAACATAGGCATACAGAATTAAAATGGCAATAAATAAGTACCTATCGATAATATCCTTAAATATAAATGGATTTAATGCTCCAATCAAAAGGCATAGGGTAAGAATAAAGAACAAAGATGATGGCATAGGTAAACACCTGAACTTTCTGCTGAAAGGGCGAGGGCTAGGCCCTCCATCTTGCCCCAGGGTAAGGGCTAGGCCCTCCATCTTGCCCCAGGGTAAGTGCTACGCCCTCCATCTTACCTTGGCCAGGTGCTTGGCAAGGAGCTTCTTCCCGGAAGTCTAAGCCTCTGCTAGCCACACCCAGGAACAAGACACCGACTTGCGCCTGGCGAATCGGCAAGGCCCACAGCCCTTTCTCCTCCCCTTACTCCAACCCCCTATAAAACCCCTCTCCACACAGAGTTCTCTCTCTCTCTGCTTCCTGCTGCTGTGTCGGCGAGGTGGGGGAGCCGAGCTAGCTCGAATACAGACTCTTATGCTTTTGCATCGGACATGGCTGGCTCCCTGCTGTGGTTTCTTGGGGATCCTGAAATCTGGGCATAACACTGCCATGTACAGCCACATTAAAACTACAACTAAAAGACAAAATGAATATCATCCAGAACCACGAGAAGGCTGGCTGAGTGGAAATTCTACAACTAGAAGGAAAGAGAAAAGCGCATTGAGTCCAGCAGGAGGTGGAAGTGTGGATGTACGGAGGCTCATGAGAAAGGGGCTGGTAGCTGGGTACGCTGTTGTCTTTTTCAATCAGGAGGGAGATACAAGCTCCCGACTGCTCTGAGCTCCAGCTGCGGGCGAAAATTTGGGGACCCAGACTCATACGGAGAGAAACTGTATTGTCTGGCATTGGGCTGGAACATGAGGGCAGCTTCCTCACAGAATTGCTTGCAGTGCTCATTGTTCCTGCATGGGGATGTGGGACACAGACCCCAGGACCTTTCCGAGGCAAAGCAGACTGGCAGCCATTGCGGTTTGCTCCACCCTGGTGATTCACTGAGACCCCACCCCACCCAATTTACATCCCCACCCAAGCTGTGCGCAGAGGCTTTTGCATACTAATGGTCTGGCCTTTCTCCACCTAAAAACCTGTCAAACTGTAGCTGGGTCAGAGAATCCCAGAGATTCCAAAGGAAGGCCTAAGGCTCATCAGCAGCCTGCATTACTTCACAGTGGAGCCTCATCTGGGCTCCTCCAAACCCCAAACAAAGAGGAGGAATCTTCAGATTTCTCTGTAGCTTCTGCTGGGTGGCCTCAGGCAGTGGTTGACTTTGCACCTCCTTGGAGATCCAAGAGCCAGTCTACCCAGTGGTCAGAGGGAGACCATCCAGATTACAACTCTTCACATCCATAAGAGACACACTCAGGGGGGCAGACTCAGTGAGTGCCAAAGCCCCACTGAAGCAAGTCCTGCCCCATAAGGGTGTCTCCAGCACAGAAGTTCTCCCATTGTAGACACAACTGGTCCTCACAGCCAATTGACCTGGAGGTCAATTCCTCCCAATGACACCAACAGCAATCAAGGCTTAAGTACAACAAGACTGTGCACACAGCCCACAAAGGGGTGCACCAAGAGTGTCCACCTTAAGTAATTAGGGAGGCTGAGCCACTGGGCCCTATAGGACACCTAGCACAGAAAGCCACTCTATCAACACAGGGAAGCAGCAAAACCTCAGACATCTCTCATAGCAATATGTTTATTGATGCATCTCCTAGGGGAAAGAAAACTAAGGCAAAAATAAATAAATGGGACTACATCAAAATAAAAACCTCTGCACAGCAAAAGAAACCATCAACCAAGTGAAAAGGGAGTGTACTGTATGGGAGAACATATTTGGCAGTGATACATCTGATAAAGGGTTAATATCTAAAATATATAAGGAACTCATACAACTTAACAAAAGGAAAACAAACAATCTAATTAAAAAATGGGCAAAGGACCTAAATAGACACTTCTCCAAAGTGGACATACAGATGGCCAAGAGACATATGGAAAAAATGCTCAAAGTCACTGATCAGAGAGACGCAAATTAAAATTAGAATGAGGTATCACCTCACACCTATCAGAATGGCTACCATCAACAAATCAACAAATGACAAGTGCTGGTGAGTATGTGGAGAAAAGGTGCCGGAAGCCGGTCCATCCTTGCTGCTTGACACAGTCGCTGCAGGGAAGAAACATCTGCACAGCATGTTTCAAGGGACCTGGCGTATATGGCATACTGTTCTTAGTATGTTCGCTTCCCTTCTTGGCGCTATGTGTTTTAACCAAGGTCACCTCTCCAAGAAAGGTTGTTTCCCCAGGTAGGGATTTTTCCCTGAAGTTAGGGAGGAAATAAAACCCCTTAACTAAGTGCCAGGCGGGTGGTTAATCACTTTAACTATGAACAATCACGCTTAAGCTACATAATCTTTACTCCCTGGAATGGAGATAAGAAACGCCCTAACTTTGGAATAGAAATTGATAGGATTAAAATCAACCGGTATAAATACAGATGTAACAAGACAATAAACACAGAACCTGGCTGGAGAACCTAGCGAGAGAACATGGCAAGAGAACCTGGACAGAACCTAGCGACAGAACTTGGCTGGAGATCCTGGCTAGAGATCCTGGCTAGGCTGCTGATCAACTGAATGCTGTCTCCGTGTCATTCCTTCTTCACCGACTCCGTCCACACCTTTGGGGACTCCTGGACCTGTTGGGGCTGGACCCCAACAAAAAGGGAACTCTAGTACACTGCTGGTGGGAATGCAGACTAGTGCAGCCATTATGGAAAGCAGTATGGAGTTTTCTCAAAAAATTAAATATGAAACTGCCATTTGACCCAGTGATCCCACTTCTAGGAATATATCCTAAGAAATCCAAAACACCAATCGGAAAGAATGTTTGCACCCCTATGTACATAGCAGCACAATTTACAATAGCTAAGATCTGGAACAGCCCAAGTGCCCATCAGTAGATGAGTGGATAAAAAAGCTGTGGTACATTTACACCATGGAATACTATGTTGCAGTAAAAAAGAAGGATCTATTACCCTTTGAGACAGCATGGAGGGACCTGGAGTGTATTATGCTAAGTGAAATAAGTCAGTCAGAAAAAGACACAAGTATCACATGATCTCACTCATGTAGAATTAAATGAACCAAATAATCTGAGGAAAAAAATAGATCCAGAGACATAGAACCACAGAACAGACTGTGGAATCTCAGAGGAAAGGTTGGGGAGGGTGGGTAATTGGGAAGAGATCAACCAAAGAACTTATATGCATATATGCATAAAGGCCTGGGGCAGGAGGCAAAGCGGGCTAGAAGGGGTCAATGGAGGGGAAAAGACGCCATCGTCCTCCTTTTTCCTCCCCTTTCTATCTCCTCCGCTACAGCTCCCTATTGACCTAGAGAAAAGTGAAAATAGAAATTTAGACAAAAATAATCCAGGAATTCTAGCAACTCCCTTCATATAGAAGTCTGTCCCCAGCACATGGGGAATCAGCAATTGTATATGTTTCCTCGGACTAGAACAGAATTAAGAAATTTAACTAAAGATTTTCCTGACTCTCTCCAAGATTCCAATGGGTTTGCAAAGAAACTTAATTTAACTGTTATAGCATATGATCCTGGCTATTCTGACCTATTCTAATTAAAACACCTACTGGTTTCTGAGAGCAAGGCAACCGAATGGCTGAATAAGGATCGATGGCATACTCTTGTAGGGGATTTTTAAAACAGAGAGAGACAGTCCAGGAAGAATGCAGGAAACTAGCTCACCAGCTTTACTAAGCCGTACCTGGGAATTTTCCCCAGAAAATGGACTGGATCAAAATCCAGCAACTTAAAAGGAAGCCTGACAAACTGGTGCTTGATTTCTTAAAACGTTTTGAAAAAAACTTTTAAACAATACTCACGTCTGTCTCCAGACAGTTTTAGAGATCATCAAAATGGCCCCATACTAAATTTGGCATTTTTTGGAAGAACTAGATGAACTTTGATCAAACAATATAAATTAAACTGGCAGACTACACATACTGATAAACTAGGTATTCTGGCTGATCAACTATCTAAAATTATTCAAAGAAAAAGATAAAGCTGCCAAAATTATGAAATTACAGCTCCAACAATTAAGCAATCAAGTCAGATACACCCAAAGCTTTCTCAGACAAGGGGAAAGAATAGTCTGTTTTTACTGTAAAAAGCCAGGTCAATGTAAGAAAACTAAAATGGGATTTAGAAAGAAAAAACAAAAGCAAGCATAGGGCTGCTCTGAGGGCTATATGAGGGCATTTCCCCTTCTCCTTACTAACGCTTTAGAAGACATTGAGATTACAATAAAAGCGGAAATTTCTAAGGCCCTTGTAGGTACTGTGGCTACTTTATGTGTTCATAACCCTACCAACGTAGTTGCCCTCTTTCGGGAGTCAAGGTTATCTAACCAATCAATGACTGTTTTAAAATCAGAACCTGCCCCCTTCAAACTAGAGGATGTTATGGGGCAAATATATTTTTACTAGTCAAATCAGCCCCAATTCACCTGATAGAGATTTTCTTTAAACCCATGACACACACATATCCTTTTCCAAGAATGGTGAAATATATTTAGAACAAAATGAATCAAATACTGAACCAATTGGGAAAATAATTATTTTAAAGGAACTTCCACAAAAGGGAAATGAATAATCTTGAAACTTAACATTTTTGCAGGATATTCCAGTGCAACTTTGGGCCCTTTCTAGTACAGATATTGGCAAGATCAAGTCAGTCACTTATATTAAAATAACTATTGATAATACTTTGCCTCTACCTAATATTTACCAATATCCTTTAAGTCTTATATATCCTTTCACAGGGGTCGCCTAAGACCATCGGAAAACATATATATAATTACATATTGTTTTTGTGATTAATCACTATGCTTTAATTATGTTCTATTTGTAGCAATGAAATCGGGGGTCACCACAACATGAGGAACTGTATTAAAAGGTCACAGCGTTAGGAAGGTTGAGAACCACTGCTTTAAGACCTGATGCACTAGCTGGAATTAAGCCCATTATACAAGATTACTTAAAAGGGGGACTTATCATGTTATGTACACAGTCTTGTAATTTTCCTATCCATTCATAAAGAAACCCAATGGGAAAGGGTGGAGACTTTACATGATCTCAGAGCTATAAATAAGATAGTTATTTCCAGATATGCTTGGGTTCCAAATCCACACACCTTATTTTCAGCCATTCCCGTGGCCTGCCAATATTTTTCAGTAATAGATTTATGCAGTGCCTTTTTCAGCATTCCAGTAGAAAAAGACAGTCAATATTTCTTTGCCTTCACCTGGGAAGATCACCAATTTACTTGGAATGTAATATCCCAGGGATATACAGAGAGTTCCTCCTATTTCTCCCAGATATTAAAAGCTGATTTAAATAATGTTAAATTTCCCAGGGATTCTAATCTAATCCAATATGTGGATGATTTACTTTTCTACCCTAGGACATTACTAGAATTCTCCCCCCCCCCAAAAAAAACCCTACAATTTACTTATTACAATAGCTAGCTATAAAAGGACATAAAGTCTCAAAGGATAAGCATCCATTTTCTTACCTCTAGTAAAATACCTTGGCCATCTCATATCTAAAGATTAGCTACTGATTAACTATGGAGGAACCCTATCTTCTCCTCTTCTAAAAACAAGAAATCAGCTTAGAGGATTCCTGGGTTTGACTGGATATTGTCCCAATTGGGTTCCAAATGTTTCATTGTCAGATCAACCTAATCCAATTCAATGGAACACTGAACCCGAGCAGGCTGTAGAAGCTCTGAAGAGAGTACTGGTGTTATCTAAAGCTCTGGGTTATCCGAATTATAAACTTCCCTTCTTCCTTTTCACACGTGAAAGTAAAAGATATGCTTTAGGAGTTCTAACTCAGAAACATGAAAATCATCATAGACCTATAGGATATTATAGTCAGCAGTTACACTGCAACCAAAGGGCTCTCTCCCTGCATGAGGGCCATCTCTGCTACAGCCATGTTATGTAAACAAACAGAAGAGATAGTATGGGCCCTCCTTTAACTATTCATGTTCTTCATTATGTTGAATCTTTACTGAACTCTCATCACATTAAACATTTCTCTGTCAGTTGACTGGCTTCTTAAGAAGTACCCCCGCTCTCTGAACCTAATATTACTTTACTTCAGTGTAATCATCTTAACCAGCAACTTTGTTATCCTCTTTACAGAATGAAGACACCCACAATTGTGTTTTGCTTACTGACCATCTTCTTGTTCCTAGGAATGATTTACAGGAAACTCCTATTGATAATGCTGATTATCTGGAAGATAAGCAGGGACATTATTGCTGAATATGCAAAAACATCCATGAACATAATTGAAAGTTCTTATCTACCTGAAATAAGATCTGCCCAACAAGCTAAACTAATTGCTCTAGCTTGGGCTTATCAAATGGCCAAAGACAAATATTTATACTGATAGTTGCTATGCATTTGGTGTAATGATATGGAAGCAATGAGGCTTCTTAACTTCCTCAGGAAAGCTCATAAAAAATGGAAAACTGGTTGCAGAATTATTAGATGCCATACAGCAACCAAAACAATCGGCAATTATCAAAATTCCTGGACACTCTAAAGCTACCACCATGGAAGCAAAAAGAAATCATCTCACCAACACTGCAGCTAGGCAGGCAGCATTAAACAGTCAAGTTATCCAGACACGAGAATGTTCTTTGCTTCCTATTAATTCAATAAGAGACTATCTTTTACAGTTCCAACAGACGGCTGTCGAGGAAGTAAAGAAGAGATGACAACAAAAAGAAAAAAACCTTTGACACAGATAAACAAATATGGGCCCAATCAGAAACCTATCTTACCTAAAGGGGCCCAACTCCCTATCCTTCAACATGTACATGAGCTAACACAGTGAGGTCCTGAAAAGATGATTGCACGGCATAAAAAATATTACTGGAAACCTCCTACTGTAGCTCATAAAGTGTACAGCTGATGCTCTATCTGTCCAAAATATAACCCAGAGAAACCACTTCATGGACCCCAAGTACATTTCTCTCTTACTTGGATTTTATCCAAATGCCACCATTTCAGAGATACAAATATATATTAGTTATGATTTGTATGTTTTCTCACTGGGTTGAGACATTCCCTTGTAGGAGAGCAACAGCCATAATGGTGGGTAAATTGTTATTAGAAAAATTTAATTCCAATTGGGGAGTTCACTCTGAGTTACATAGTGACCAAGGGACCAATTTTACTGGGCAAATAATAAAATCCATCTTTAACATTTGTCCTATTCTACAGCATTTTCATTGTGCTTATCACCCCCAGTCCTCTGGATTGGTGGCATGTACCAACGATACAATCAAAATTCAACTAGCCAAGCCCTAGAGGGGTGGCTCAGTTGGTTGGAACATCATCCTGTGTATCAAAAAGGTTACAGGTTTGATTCCTGGTCGGAACACATACCTAGGTTGTGGGTTCAATTCCTGGTTGGGGTGCATAAGGGAGGCAACTAATCAATGTTTCTCTCTCACATCAATGTTTCTCTCTCTCTCTCTCTCTCTCTCTCTCTCTCTCTCTCTCTCTCCCTCTCTCTCTCCTTCTGTTGCATAAGACCAAAGAAATACCAAGCACACTTCCTAGAGAAAGGGAAGAACCCTGTTTATTAAACACTAGTGGACTCCAGGAATAATTTCCAAATCAGAGTGAAGAAACACGCAGAGGGCTTCACTTTTTATAACCTTCTGGGGTCTTTGTCTTGCAGATATGGTTCCGCCCCCTTGTGGGCTTACAGGAAGGCCCCCAGGTGTTGGGGGTCCCCAGGCCATATCCGATGATCTGTCCTAGGGCCAGCGATAACGACCTCCCCCCCACCCCACTCTACCCCCCCCCTCCCCCCCCCCCGCCTCCAGGGAAATGCATTGTTCACAGTTTTTATGGCCTGACACGCCTTGCAAGACCAGTTTCCTCCTCACTTCTTTCTCTGAAAATAAATGAAAATATATCCTCAAGTGAAGATTTTTAAAAAGTCAACTTGCCAAAATTTCAAAGACCTTTAATCTCCCCTGGACAAAAGCTCTCCTTAGAGTGTCCCTCAACCTGAGATCTACTCCTTTTGGTAAACATAGCTTTTCTCTATGTCATTTCCTCTTTACTTCCTTATGAAATAGTCATGGCTGCCCTACGCATCTGCATGAAGGGCCAAATGAACTGACTGTGCTAAAAGGAGACATTCTAAATTATTGTCAAGGGATTATTACCAGTTTAAAGAGATTTTAAAAAATTAGTAGCTGATTCATTTCACAGCACAATTCCAAGAGATGAAGACTTCAAAGACTGTGGTTTACAACCAGGAGATTTGGTTTATTGGAAAAGACATTAAATAAAAGACTCTCTCCAACCTCATTGGAGGGGACCTTACCAGGTATTATTAACTAACCCATGTGCAGCCAAACTCATGTATTCACATTTCTCATTTTTTAAAAAGGCACTTACCTGCAAATAGAAACTACTCCTATCTCTGACACTCACTCACTTCTGTCTGCAGCAGAGATCAAAAACATTTTGCTGACATCAAAGGCAGACAGTTATCTCAAGGCCTGTATGCTCACAAATTAATGTTGAAAATTGTTAAATTTGTTTTTTAAATTTTTCTTTTATATCATCTAATTGTTACTGATTGTATGCACATAAAATGATTCTTACATGGTTATTATCCTCCTGTGATTGCCTAATGTAAACAATATCTGTCTCCACAGACCCTCCCCCCTCCATTATTAGATATGAAAAATTTAACTTGGGTACCTGCATATCTTTCCCACCTACTAGACAATGATATTCTGATTATTAGTTATGATAATGAAATTAACACTTTGTTGATCCTCTCTTACTATTAATATAAGCTTCGGTACATTTTCATCCTTTATATCTATTAAAAATGATCCATCTTGGGCAAATACCTCCCAAAGCAGCTCCATGATAATTCCCCTGGTAGAATTATATATGGATCTAATCTAAATAAACACTACATAGCTATAGGAATCAATAATATAAAGCTAAGACAAATACCTGGATATGATGGGAAAAGCCTTGCAGCAACCTGCCCTATCTGTCTGTCATATTATATATTGTCCTTAGACTCACCAGTCATGCTCTTGTGGCTAGATGTTGGTGAAACAAGAAAAAAAAATCAATGAGTTTCCATTTCAGAAATTATCAGAATTAGTTGGTAGGTAGATATGTCTGTAACTACCCTATCCTCCTTGCATCCTGATACCTGTGGGAAGGCATATGGAATACTCAAACTCTAGCTCATTTAGGATCACCTCTACTCATTTAAATATGCCATGGAAAATTCAACGTTTTTTGGCCCATTCAGTATACCCTAATTGTTCCCAAGCCATAGCTACCCAATGGCAACAACATTCCTGGTGAATCCAACAACATTGCCCTCTGGAAGAAATAAAAAGAGACTACTTGGATTATTAGAAGCTGAACTTGGTATTCTGGGGCAAGTTGAACTGCAGCTAATAAAGACCATCATCATTAGAAAAAGCCTCTTTATCTAAATAGGTCACCCAGGATTTGAAGATGTCAGCATAGGTGAACACAGGTACTCGCCACCTCCCACAACCACATCAAAATTACAACTAAAATATGGAACAACCATCATTCAGAACCACCTGAAATCTGGCTGAATGAAAGTCCTACAACTAGGGAAGTAAAAAGGAAAGCACATTGAGACCGGTAGGAGGGGTGGAGGCTGGTCCAACAACCATGTGTGGCATTTTTTTTAATCAGGAGGGATATTTTGGCTGAGGAGGCCTCCTGTGAGGAGCAAGGGGTCCAAGCCCCACCCCAGACCCCCAGCCCAGGATTCCAGAGCTGGAAAGAGAAGCTCTCATAACTTCAGGCTGTAAAAAACAGTGGGGATTGTGGCTCAGTGACATAGAGGCTACTGGAGACTCAAGCAATTCCTCGTAAAGGGCCAGTGCATAAACTTACTTGGACTCACTCCCTCTGAGCTCCAGCACTGGGGCAACAGCTTGGGGGATCCAGCCACCCCCAAGGGGAGGAACTGGATTGTCTAGCATCAGAGCAAGAACTTGGGGGCAGCTTTCTTCTAGACAGGGGTGCTTGCAGGGTTTATTGTTCTTATGCTAAGACCTCCCCCATTGCAGAGCTGACTGGCAGCCATATCTGAGTTTCCATAAACCTGGCTCACACTGTTCACTCTGCCCTGGTGATTCCCTGAGACCCTTCCCCATCCAATTTGCAGCCCCACCCAAGCTGTTTGCAGCAGCTTTTCCATATGAATGGCCTGTCGTGGCTCAGACTTCAAACTTTGCTAAAATCTCTCATGTGGGGAGCTGATATAGGGTTAAGCCTCAGACTGACCTGTGGGCAAAGTCACAAACAATTCCCAGCTTAGAGGGCACAGTCCTCTTAGCATAATTAGGCTTGACCTTATGAGGCTCTCTAGATCTTATCTGGGAAGCTAATGGGCTGAGGGAAGTGCAGGAAGTGGCCAAAACAAGTGAAACTCACAAGAACTGTGTAACTATGGAAACCACTACCTTGTTTACCTCTCACTATAAAATAAAGGCTCAGCTTGCCTTGGGATCTTTCTCTGTGGCCTCAGCCAGGCACGGGTAGATCCACGGAGACTAAGGAAAGCTAGAGAGTTCTGAACACTGTCTCCGTGTAAAACATTCTTCGCCGACTCCGTCCACACCTTTGGGAACCCCTGGACCCGCTGGGGCTGGACCCCAGCATATGGCGCCCGGACAGGCTGATCAGGATTCCCCTAGGTAAGCCCCCCCACACACATTGAGAACCCCCGCACTCGGGATGGATAGGACTCCACCGTAGGGTGCTGCAGACCCCCCTATAGAGAATAAGTAGGGTAAGTGGGTGGATAGTACAGAACTTAGATTGAGAAGATGTGCCATACTGAGTCTAAAGTAAAAAGACTCTGTATTGATCTTTTAACACATGCTTGCTAGCAGAGGAGTTAAGGTTACTCCCAGTCAGAGGGAATGTTTTATACAAGAAGTATGTCCATGCTTTTCTGAGGAAGGAAAGGTGCCGGAAAGGTAAATGTAAAGGCATGGGAGAAGGTAGGCCCAAGGAGCCTTATCCTTAACCCCACTGCAGCCTTTCCACCCCGGGAAAGTGCAGGATTGGCAAGCTCTCCCTGGGGTGATAGATCAGGACTCAGGTAATAGCGGAAAGCGCCAATCCTACTCTTAAAATGGATACAAGAGAGCATTTGGGGTTTTTCTTTTTAATGCCTGTTTTGGATTGAGTAAGTGGATTTTACTTAGTTTTTAACATATCAAAGTTAGCTCTTGACACAAAAGGTAAAACTAACAATTTGGCTCGAAATTGGGGTTTTGTTTTGAGGTGCTGAGGCTTGGGGGTGGAGCCAATTCATGGTAGAAATGTGAAGCTGCAGCTTTTGGGGTTGAAGTGGGAAGTTGTGAATACTGAGGAGTATGTATGCCCAAGGCAATTTCTGATGGAGGAAGAGCTAGCCTCCCTCCCCCCAACAGACAAGCAGGTAGTCCAAAAATTTCCTGCCAGTGGAAACTTCTAAAGAGAGGCTTGCTTCCCAGTTTCCCATCCTTGGTAGGAAGAATGTAACTAATTTGCATTTTAATGGTTACCTGTTTCCAGTCAATGGCAGCCCAAGGCTTTGGGAGTTTGCTAAATTGAATTAGATATTCTGAAATAACAAAATGCTAAAATATTAATCTAAATTTCCCTCACGAAAAATCTAGAGGACAGAATTAAATCTAGTGATTATGTCTTTTATTTTTGAAGTTTACGCTTAAAAATGTTACTGATTGAGAAATGCTAAATATTTAACTTGCCAGCTAAGAGTTTAAAGTTCTGGTTAAATAAATTGGGAGAAATCATATAATTATAGTAAAATTTCAACATTTGTCTAATTGAAAAAAAGAGGATAAATTCTGTAATCCCAACCGAAATTTTTAAATACAAAGATCAGTTTAAATTTAATTGATATCTCTTAATAATTATAAAAGGTATATAATCTTTAAATCATATGTATACATATATATTTGATGGTCTTTCAAGTTGGATTTCAAAACTATAACCAAGGAATGACTTTGGGACATTTCACGGGCCCTGAAATGTTTTCAAAAGTTTATTCTCTCTTCTTAAAGGATTTTTTAATAAAGCCAATTTAATATACTTGAAATCACATGGAAAGCTTTATCGAATATAAATTAATAAATATATTTTAAGTTTTTGCCTCTAAGGGCAAAACAAGTTTTGTTTGATATTTCTTAAAATACAGCAGTAGAATTTTAAGATGTAATTTAAAATAACAAAAGCTCCTCGCCACTGCATTTTAAATTAGGCTGGAGGTGGGGCAGCGTTTGCACCTCGTGAATCAGACATAAAACTTTACTAAATTTACTAACTTTATTAATAAAAGTACCTACTATTAGAAGCCAGTATCTTTGTAAGCAATTGAATCCTAGTAAAGTAAAATTCTTTTAAAAAGTTACTGAAGGCTTCCCATGATCCCTCTGTATATGCAAATAAGCCAAAAGAGAATGCTGTTTAAAAATATTTTAAATTTAATAAAAAGGAGAAATTTTAAAATTTTGAAATATCTTCCACTAATATTTATAGGAATGATTTGCTGTTAAAATACCAAATCTGAAAGTACAGTCACCATAAATGTTTCATGACTTTGACTTGTAATACATGGCCTTGCGGCACTACCAGTCAACATCCAGGAAGTAACCCTATAGGTTACTTTTTGTAAAAGAAAAAGATTTCTTTTTAAATTGAAATTCTCGCAAGTATAACCCAGCAGGAGGAAGACAAACCAGACAACCAACAGCCCAGAGACCACCTGGGGCATGGTAAAGTGAAGTATGGTAACAATTAATTCAGGTAAAAACTATAACTTTTCATACTGGTCTTAGAAGGCACATTTTTCCTTTACCTGGGAAGGACAGCACAGCTATCCCAAAGTCAGAAGGCTCCAGTTAGCGTGTCAACTCAGTGTTCTGGAGACCCAAAACTGTAAATTTAGATAACATGCCTAAGTTTAACCTAGGTTACCCAAGGACTCTAGATAATGTGTTTACCCAAAACTGTAATTTGCAGAGCATGCTGTCTCTGCTTCTGTAAATTGCTTTTTTGTTTTTGCTAACTAGGTTCCTCATTCCAAACCTTGAGACAGCCAGTTTAAAATTAAGTTGTCATGACCTAGAGCAAAGAATATTCTTACATGGTATTATTCTACAAGTTTTATTCTTAATTTTTGATGCTTTACAACAGTATATTGTGCATTTATCCCAAACAAACTTACAAATTAATTCTTTGAATGTTTTAAGGACATTGAAGGGATTTATTCCCTCCTGGGAAGGCACTTAAGCATTCTATATTGACCTCTCTTGACCTTTTTTTGCCAAGAGGATTCCAATTGTCTACAGTTGTTATCTGAGCTCTCCGTTCAAGCTGGGATCATGAAAAGCTGGTACCATGGATCTGTCTCTTGCCCAATGGCGTAAGCTGGGCCCTCTCTGGAGAAGAAACCTGGGTTCCCCATGATCAATGCCGGGGCCCCACCAGCAGGCGAGGGGATCCAAAGGCAGTTGCTGGGCATGGAGGCTAGAGGGACATAGGCTACCAAGGAGACAGAACTGAACCTCACATCACCCTACTTGGCCCAGAGATGGCTGGTAGTCAACGACGGGTAAGACCCCACAGGGTGGGGCAACCTAAGACAGGCACAGCCGGGGGCCAGTAGGAGAGAACTTGGGGTTCAACAGAGGTGGGGCGCACGGATCCTCACCCCCCCAATTGTGCAGGGGCTTGAACACTCGCCCCTTCTGAGGAAGGTCTCCTGTCCCCATGGCTGCTTCTTGCTTCCCATGCCCAGCCCAGATCAGGAACCAAATAACAGAAGAGACTTGGTCCAGCTGAAAATGGTACCCAGAGAAACGAAGGCTTAGTTAACAGACCCTATATTTAAATCTACCCTAACAAACAGGAATGCTTGGGCCTCCTCAAGGACGTAAGGTGATCCTTTCAATTAATATTTACAGTGTAAATTAAGATTATTGTTAGAATATTAAATTTGACAGTAAAATAGTTGTCAAGTTTTCAAATTAACTAAATTTGGCTAACTTTAAATTATTCAAATAGTATTAACCAAAATTTTCATTTCATGGAAAAATTGCTTAACATGCAATGAAACTAAAACAGTCATATTTTTGTGCAAA
>NW_005871859.1:0-3367 GCF_000147115.1 Myotis lucifugus
GCCGGCTGGCGGGGAGGCCGGTGGGTCGGGGCGGGAGGGGGCTGCTACCCCTCCCCTCCCCTCCAGCAACCTCCCACGCGGGGGAGAGGCTGGACAGCACTGCCCTGGCCTCCTACCCACACGGATGGGAAGCAGCAGGATGCCTGCACCCCCTCAACCCCACACGCACTCCCGGGCCGCTTGCTGCACCACCCACCTTCACGCCGCTCTGAGCGTCTCCTTTGGTCCTCTCTCCTGGAGGCCAGGCCGTTCCTGAGGACACCGCCTGGGTGTTTTCTTCTCAGTCCTCAGGCAGAGTGGGTGCTGAGAAAATGCTCGTGGAAGTGAAACCTTGGTCTTCTCCCAAGAACTCTCTCCACACATCAGAGTGACACACACTCCCTATCTGAGAGCAGATGCAATGAAAATGAAGTTGTACTTTTTATTTCACATGTTCCTTCAGTGTTTCCCACAAACCGTGAGAAAGACGTTCCGGCCCCATTAGACTGGGGAGGAAACGTAAGTCTCCGGCCCCACAGCTGGAAAGTGGAAAGCCCAGGACCAGATGTGGGCCTCGGTATCCCAGGGCGCTTCCCGGGCCCACTGCCCTCGCCCACCCGGACTAACACCAACAAGGAAGAAGGATGGCTGTCTGTCCTGTATGTATCCGGTTGCTCCAAAAGATTCTTGGGGCCCAAACCATGCCTCCTACGCCTCTACATTCCCCACGGCACTCAGTGCTGGGCTCATAGTAGGGCTTCCATAAATTCACTGGATGGGTGAGTGGTGCCAGCAGCTGGGCCGGTCCACAGAACATCCCAGTGCCTACTAACTGCTGCGCCAGCACCCAGCTGGGTTGGGGGTTGACTCATCACACCCTGTGAGCTGGTATTATGCCCACTTAAAGGAAAAGCAAACTGAAGCCCGGAGAGGCTGAGCTCTGGTGTGAAAGAATCCCAGCCCCTAGGCCAGTGACGGCGAACCTATGACACGCGTGTCAGAGGTGACACGCGAACTCATTTTTTTGGTTGATTTTTCTTTGTTAAATGGCATTTAAATATATAAAATAAATATCAAAAATAGAAGTCTTTGTTTTACTATGATTGCAAATATCAAAAAATTTCTATATGTGACACGGCACCAGAGTTAAGTTAGGGTTTTTCAAAATGCTGACACGCCGAGCTCAAAAGGTTCGCCATCACTGGCCTAGGCCCTAGGGTCATACCTGACCCATGTAATTAGGGTTTAATTTCCCTCCCGTCTCCAGGGTCCTGTGGGTATAATATGAGCTACAACCCAGCCAGTGTGGCTCAGTGGTTGAGCATCCACCTATAAACCAGAAGGTCATGGTTTGATTCCGAGTCAGGGCACATGCCCTGACTGCAGGCTCAATCCCCAGTGTGAGGTGTGCAGGAGGCAGCTGATCCATGATTCTCTCTCATCCTTGATGTCTCTCTCTCTCTCCCTCTCCCTCTCTGAAATCAATAAAAATATTAAAATAAAAAAATATGAGCAACAAAGCAAGAAGGCCATTTCTCAAACAGGATGCTTGTCATAAGGAAGGGTTCACCCCATGTATGCGGATCAGACTCCTGTTACATACATGACAAGATACATGGTTTGTTCTGATCCGAGGGCACAAGCCCCAGTTCCCAGTAGGCTCACAGCACAATGTCAGTGGGGTAATAGCTGGGCTGCAAGGGGCATCTGAAATGTGGTCCACTGTCAGTTCAGGTGGATTCGGCGTGTCCGGTGGGGCAGCCGCGTAGAGCGCTCCCCAGGCGGGGGCTGTGACTCACTCCCCCGCGTGGGCACTAGGCCGGGGTGTGGAGCTGAGCTTGGGGCAGCCACAAGTTCTGGGTGGGACCCTGGGGCGCGGGAGGAGAGGTGGGAGAGGCCGCGGCCCGCGGATGGAATCGCGCGGCTCCCCCTACCGGCCGACTCGGGCACCACCGCGTTCCTGGGCATCTGAGTCACAGGTGTGTCAGCGCCGGAGGGGGTGGTGGTGGTGGCAGTGCCGTGCGGATGGTGTTGGTGTGTGCGGACGCCTGTTTGTGGGGGTGCGGGGTGGGGTGCCAGCGCCACGAGGCCTGTCTCTGGAATCCCAGGGTGTGCACATGCAACCACATGCTGTCAGACGATTTACTTTGGGGCTGGGAGAGGGAGGGGCGGCGCTGGGGCTGCTGACGACCTGGGCTGACTTCCTGCGGGGGCCTGGAGCAAGGACCTTCCAGCCGGGGCCCCACTGGCCTCGCGAAGGGGGAGGGACTCGGGGCTGGAAGGGATTCGGTTCGTAGGAAGCGCCTCTATTCCTTAACGGAACTAGGGCCCAAGAAAGGGTTAACTGTGCGCCCCACCGTGACTTGCATCATTGGCTCGGGGCACTGTCAGTCAGAGTTCTGGGGCAGGGTTTGCGGGGCCGTCTGCGGAACGCCTGGGGCCCCGCACTTGCCCCTCAGCCCCCACTTCGCTTCGCTCGGGGATGCACCCACCGCCCCATCGGGATGCAGACCATTTTCCGGGCCTGGAGGAGGACCTTGGGGCGTCCTGGGCCCCGCGCACGCCAGCGATGGATGGTGACGATTATATAACAGCTTCTGGGCAGGGCCGTGCCAGCTCGGAACACTCGCTCCTCCTCGACGCTGCCCAGGGCCTGGCATCCACCGCACGGAGCCCGCTGCCCGGCTCTCCCACCTCCCTCCGGGGCGGGGGACTCCGGGGCCAAGTCCTGGGATGGGGCGGCCCCGGGCGGGGAGCCCGGCCGGCACCCGGCGGGTCTCGGGGTCAGCCTGCAGAGGGCAGCTTTACCAGCATCTCTCCGGGACTGCGAGGCCCACCGGGCCTTCCAACCGGTCCTGGGCGCTTAGGAGCCCACAGAGGTGGGGGCAGGGGGTGCAGGGGACGGGGTCGCCCAGGGAGGGAAGTTGGGAAAGGTCCTGGGGCCGGCGCGGGGAGGCTGGCGAGGGGCAGGGGGAGGGACTCTTATCCTGACAGGGCTCCCGCCTTCCCCACTGAAGGTTTGGAAAAACTGAGCAGGCGGCTGGGGCTCGGCTGCAAAGCCCGCAGCCCACCCTCCCGGGACACAAAGCTGGGGAGCGCGGGGGGGGGGGGGGGGGGGGGAAAGCGCCACCCCCGGGGGGGGGGCCCGGGGGCCTGGGGGCCTGGGGGCCAGGCTCCCGGGGGGGGGGTTCCCCGGGCCGCTCCCCCCCCCGGGGGGGTCCCTTTTTTCGGGGCCCAAATTTTCGTTTTTTTTTTTTCGGGTTAAACCCCCCGGGGTTGGGGGCGCCTTTAAACCCTTCCCCGGGGCCGGGACCCCAAAGGGGGGGGACCCCTGGGGGGGGGGGGGGAAGGGCCAAAACCAAGGCTTTGGGAGGGGAAAACCTCGGGG